>NC_142654.1:56074558-56374852 GCF_055504915.1 Nelumbo nucifera
TTAAATTATAAATTAAATTTTATTTAAATAGAATTTTAAATTTAAAAAGTTAAAATATAGTTACTATTAATTATAGTTGAAATTGAATCACTATTAGTTCTAATTTAATATATAATTTAAATTATAACTTCAATTATATTTAAGGGCAAATTTCTTAAACTACCCCTAGTGTTTAGTTAATTGACTGATTCTATCCTTACTATTTAACTATTGTCTTAGGATATCCCTATTGTTTCTAACAATTGCTATTGTCATTAAATCATAATGAAAAAGGATGAAAAGTCCTTTTTTCTCCCTCTTTCTCGACCTCTTCTCACTCTCTCATTTATCTCTCCCTCTCTCCCATTGTCTCTCTCTCCATCAACAAATCTAATGCTCATTGTCTTCTCCATTTGGACCCATTGGTGGTGAAGATTCCTCTCTCTCTCTCTCTCTCTCTCTCTCTCTCTCTCGACGATGAATTAACACTATTAAGTCTCTCTCTCGACGATGAATTAACGCCATTAAGCTACCTAGTAGTGGCACTAGTGTTGCTCAAAAGATAGTACGACTACAACTGGTTAATTAATCCACAACACATGAGAATAGTTGCTTAGAAAACATAAGAATCTTGAGGAGATGACCTTACATGTGATGTTGATGGTTCTCGTCAATAACACGATTTTCCTACCAAACGGCACATAGCCGATGGCCACCATCATTAACTAATATCTTCACATATTTCTTTTATTAATGTTTGATGATTAATAGGAAGGAGCTCGAGTTTCCCACTAGTTGACTTCATTCCAACCACCGCCGTTGCAACTTAAACCAGCAATGATAGTTGCTCTCCCATTCCCTCCACCTCTCTCTCTTTCTCTCTCTCTCCATATTGTTCTTCTCCACTCTCCTTCCTGTTGCCTATTTCAACAAATGGAGAGATGGAGCTCCACCACCACAAAACAAAGCACATCTGAGCGCAGGGAGTGTGATGCCTAGTTATAGGTTGCGATGTGCAGATTGAAGAAGGGTGGTCACGACAATCTATGCAAGAGAAAGAAATAAGAAAGAAGGTTCAATCCGATGTTGATGCCTGATTCTAGGTTGCGATATGCAAATCGAAAAAGGGGGTCTGGACTGAGATTTGTGTCTCGATCACCAAATTTTGACAAGCTTCAAATGATGCCAAAGGAGCAGCATGAGTCTGAGATTTGGATTGTATCGAACCGTGGAATTGATTCTGGTGAGGGAGACGACATGGAGTTTGAGAGAGATGGTATGCAGTCTCAGATCTGAGATCTGGTGAGGGAGACAACATGGAGTCTTAGATCTGAGATCCGGTGAGGGAGATGACATGGAGTTTGAGAAGGACGACATGGAGTCTCAGATATGAGATCTGAAAGATTGTCATATCTAAGATCTGAGAGATACTCAAATATAAGATTTGGACTAGATCTAACCACCGGAGGAGCATGGAGCCTGAGTCTTTCAGCATGGAGATACTCAGATCTAAGATTTTTTTGGTTAATCTATGTTAGAGTAGTCCACTATGTGGGGAAAGAGGTGAGGAGAGAGAGATTTGAAAGGGTATTTTTGGAATTTTTGAAAAAAAATATCGGTCATGTGATGATATGTGACTGAGTGTGACAGAAAGTTAACGTTAGGGGAGGTTTTAGTCAATTGTCAAAAAGCTTAGGAATACTCTAAGACAATTGTTAAAGAGTAAGCGTAGAGTTAGTTAATTAGCTAAATCGTATGGGTAGTTTAAGAAATTTTCCCTATATTTAAATATAATTACAATTAATTACAGTTTAAATATAATTACAATTAAATGTAATTTAATTTTATATTTAAATATAATTTAAATACTTAAATCATAATATTAATTAAAGCATTAAGCCGAGCTCGACCCGATCAAAAAGATGATCCAGACCGATCTATGCCAACATGGATTTGAATTGGGACTTGGTCGGACATTAAAACTGGACTGGACCTATAGATCTCATCTTTTGACCCGGTCGAGCTACAGTGGTCGCTAGGTATAGCGACCATGGTATCTAAATAGAGTCCTTTTTCACTTAGGCTATGTTTGGTTTGAAGGAAAAGGTAGAGAAAGGAAGGGAAACATGTACAAACCTTGTATAGGTTTCCTTGCCTTTCCCTTCCTTTCCCTACCTTTTTCTTCAAACCAAACACAACCTTAGTTTAGGCATCCAAAACTGAAGCAAAGATGTCATTGGGCAATCTTTGCATTAAAACCAGCCAAGAAAAGCTAGATTTGGCCAGTAAACTCTTTATTTTTGTTTCAAATTTCTCAGTTTTTATTCTAAAAGTTTTCAAATAAAACCTATGTTCCTAAGGCTGAATTTAGAAGGAGTACACATTGAAATATGTACAGTGCAAATACATACAAAATACAAGGTTTTGCACTCTACATATTTGTATTTGTACTCCTTCCAAACTCAGCCTAAATTGATCAAAAGACGAAATAGATGGTCGGAGGACATGCCTTTCAAAACAATCCAAGAGAGAAAATAAATAAGTGGGAGAAGAAAGAACCTTCCGCCCCTTGCTTTAAGGTGATCTTCCACCCAACAAATGAGAGAAAAACAATGAATAGTGGTGTCCTTCTGCCCTTACTTTTCAGCCCCTGCTTTTTGTCCAAAACAAAGAGATCAATAGTGGATTTAGAATAGAAAAAAAAGGAGAGAAAAAGTGGGTAAAGAACAGAGAAAGGAGAAAGGAATTGGGGAAGGGGATATTACCTACTCTGCTAGCTTATGCATTTTGGATATTCATGCCCTTATTTTCGTCCAAAACAGAGAAAGATGAGGAGGATTATGATTGTGAGAATAATGGGAAAGAAGTGTTGGGAATGAAAAGAAAGTAAACCAACCCGGTTACTTAGTTGAACATGATTTAGGAGAGTCCATTGGACGTGGCATAGCTAGTTTAGCACGACTCCAGGAGAAGCCATCAGATGTGGTCAGAATCAGAGAAATAGAGTCATCTTATGTGGTCAATAAAGAGATATAAAGAAATTTTATTCGTTACTGGGTTTGGACGTGAGAAATTTGATTCGCTAGAGACAAAATAATGTGGATTAGAAAAATTAAAAATTTAGAAAAAGGAGAAAATTTCTAGACTGTTGTGTTTTATTATATAATTGTGAGAGTATAAAATGTAATTTGAACTATTAAATTTCTCCTCATTCAATTCCCCCCATTAAATCTTATAGATAAGTGTGATAATGAATAATTATTTTTATTGATGCTAGAAATAAAATACAAATTTAAATCCAACAAAAAAATGGAGTTATTTTCTTATTTGGTGACAAATTAACAATTAAACCTTTTGGGTCAAATGTGTCAATCCTAGATGTTATAATAATAATAATAATAATAATAATAATAATAATAATAATAATAATAATTTATACTACTTTAAAAAGTACGAATGACCTCAAGAATATTTCTGGAATTTTCTAAAGACAAAATTTATCCCTCTATATTTAAATATATTGATAAAAATGAGGGCAAATAGGGTAATTGGTTATTGATATTAAATGAGTTAAAGAGGTAATTTAAAGATATTCAATGCATTCAATTCTCTCTCATTAAATCCAAATTTAAGTTATTAACTTGCATTCATGTTCATTGAATCATATATTTAAGTCATTTTTTTGTTTATTCTCATCATTAAGTTCTATTAATTAAATCCATACTTAATAAATTAATAATTCTAATAACATAAAAGCTTATACTTTTAAAATCTACCCATTAAAAATAGTGTTTTCATTTAGGTGGTGATAAGAAATTAAATCATTTTGGGTTAAATGGGTTAATCCATGTTGCCATGATTAAATAATAAAAATAAAAATAGATAAAATGAAAAAAATAGAAATTAAAAAAATTGGAAACATTTTTAACATACATATTAAACAATAATAAGTATGATAAATAAGAAATGTTTTTATTAACGATGGAAATGGAATGTAAAATTTAAAACCAATTGAAAATAAAAATATTTTCCTATTCTATCTAATTAAATCCTATATTTAAGATATATTTTTCTCATCCTTAAATTCTTGTAATTAAATCCGCAATATTAATTTTGATAATATAAAAATAAATATTTTGAAAAGTAATTTGAAAACAAAACCATTTTCTTCCCTCCCAGTGGTGGGTAAGCAATTCGACCATTTGGGTTAAATGGATTAATAAATAAAGTCATAATTAAATAATAAAAATTAAAATAAATAACTATGAAATGTAATAAGTATTTTTATTAATGATGAAAATGGAATGCCAAATTCAAAATCTACCTAGAAATGAAATGATGTCATAGCCAAATAATAAAAAATACAAAGAATCACAAAAATTAAAAAAAAAGATAGAGAAAATTTTGAGTACATATCTAATGTTATATATTTATAAAAAATAAAATATTGGGTGCATCTCTAATATTGTGCATTCATTATATTGAATAAAAATAAGTCTCGTACATAAGAAATAATTTTATCAAACAATTTTTTTTAGATGGTGGGTTAGTGGTTTGAGCCAAATAATACCATAGACAAACAATTAAGTGTGATACATAAAAATATTTTAATAATGTAAATGAAATATATAATTTAAATGAAAAATTATAGTCAAAGTCAGTTGTATATTTAAAATTAGGTTGCAGGTTGGTCCAAAAACCAGCAAAACTCTATCAACCATCTCTACATTTCAAATTATAAAAACCCCCGCCATATCATTGGAGGCTTAAGTGGTTGTTGCTAACATAGAACTCTTAGTCCATGTTGGACATAGCAAAAAACTTATATCGAAAATAGGTTTTAAGTTTCCCTCTCAATCCCTTTGTTTCTCGATCTCCCTCCCTTCTCTATCACTCTCACAGTCATCTCTCGATATCTTGCTCCCTCTGTCTCTCCCACTCTCTCAGCTTTGATCTATAGCCAAATCAAAACCCCCCCTCTCTCTATTGTTCTCCCTCATCTTTCTCATTCTTCTTCCTCACTTTTTCTCTCGGTCAATATCTCCTTATTCCTCAATCTCTATCGTTCTCCAGTTGGTATAAATTTCATAGCTAAGAGCTTCTTGTGAATTTTTATTAAATTGTTGTAATAATTTTTTAACCATACCAAATTGGTCTCATGTTCTTTTATACGATCCGATTAATACCATATAAGTATGTAAGAAAATAAAAAAATGAGAGAGGGAATGGGAGAGAAATTGAGGGAGAACAATAGAAATTAAGAGAGAATGAGAGATCAACCGAGAAAGAGAACGAGAGAGATTGAGGGAAAATGATAGAGAGAGAGAGAATGAGAGAAATTGATATAGAGAACTTAAATACAAAAACCAAAAATCCATTTTTATTTATTTTCAAATCACATAGTGGTTGAGCAGAGAAAGATGACTGTGTGTGTGTGTGTGAGAGAGAGAGAGAGAGAGACTAAAAACCTTTTTTTTTTCAATCACCCAACATTAAAGGGCAATTTCAGTATAAGCTTTTTGTTGTTTTCAACATGAATCAAGAGTCCCATGTTAGCAATAGTCACGTAAGCCTCTAATGACATGGCGAGGGTTTTTATAATTTGAAATGTAGAGTCAATTGTCAAAGTTTTATTGGTTTATGGACCAACCTGTAGCCTAATTTTAAATGTACAACTGGCTCCAACTATAATTTTCCCTAATTTAAAATTAATCCAAAAGCAAAGTTATTTTCTTATCTATATGTGGGTTAGTGATCTAACATTTTCAAAATAACCCATGATGTCATAATTGAATAATAAATATTTAAGTTTATCTTTAATCGTATTGTTAGTTTTGCTAATTTTCAATTTCTATCTTAACTATGATATTTCTAAAATTCAAGTAATTAATATGAAGAAAAATTTCTCATGTGCAACTCATGTGCTTAATTACTAGTAATTGAAAAATATGAAAACACACAAAGTATGAAAAATACAAAAAAAAAATATAGGAAATATTTGGACACATCCCTAATATCGTATATTCATCATATTAAACAAAAATAAGTGTCACAAACAAGAATAATCTTTATAAACAAAAAAATACAAAAAAAAATATGGCTCGGTTTGGAAAGAGTACAAATACAAACATGTACGGTGCAAATACATAAAAAATAATACAAAATATAAGGTTTTGCGCTCTACATATTTGCATTTGTATTCCTTCCAAACTAAGCCAATAGAAAAAAATAGAAAATATATTATTTATTATCATCATCATCATAAAAAATTGCCACATGCAAATCACATGCATACTTACTAGTAATATAAAAAATGAAGATACTAATATGAAATAGATAGTTGTGTAAGGGTGTTAACTCTTTAAAAACACCATTGATAGGGATGCCAATGGATTAGGTTAGGTGGGAAACCCACAGGTTAGGGTGGTCAATTTTAGTCAGCTTGAGGTTGGGATGGATCATGGATTCACACTAAACCTGACCTATTGCCATTGCAGCTTGAGGTGGGGTAAGGTGGGTTCATTATCCCATCTCTATTCAACTGAGTTGGGTTGAGAATTGAGATTGCTTTAGGTTGGTTCCAGATGATGCAGACCCATTAACATCCTACTCACTTAATTATGGCCTATATGTCTGCAAATGGATTAGATCAAATTTGGATATAATCGTATCTAAGACTAAGTATTTTCCATTGAGAATCAAATCCAAATTAGAACTGATATCCTATAGGTATATAAATTATAGATTGGAATTCAATTCACTTGCACATCCATATACTTCATCCAAACACATACTTAGATAGTTTGGTCATGGGCATATATGGTATCATATTGGATCTTAGTGGATTGGTTCAAGCAACAATCGAATTTGACCTTATTTGTAAGGTGCCAATCGGTTGATTAGTAAGGTATCCTATTAGTTGTAACGGAGACTTGGATTGAATCCCACCTCCACTTGAATTAGGGGTGACCCCATGGAGAGAGGGAAAAAAAAGAACTTGACTTAATTAATAAACAGGATCATATCCTACTATACTGATCCCATCTAATTAAAATAAATTGGATAAATTCAATCCATTTCACAGTCTCATGGTCTATTTCCTATGGGTGTTCCCTTTCTATATATATAAAAAATGGAGGTGCTCCAACAACAATTCTTTTCAGATCTAACATCATTATTACGTTACTCAACATTACCCCATCCAACCCCCCAAAAAAAGAGAGGGAAGAATAATACAAGACAACCACCATTCCTTTACCATACTACTTTTGGTCTAGCCGTCTAGGCAGTGGTAGTAGATCCCCCACTGTCAATCATTTCCCTCATTTAAAGCCTTGCTCCTAACGTCAGAGTGGGAAATGTAAGAGGACAATGAATTTAGCCATGTATATGCTGGACAAATCGTGCCTCTAGGGACACATTTTCTTTTGTGTAGGGCTATCTACGGCTTACAATCCCATTAAAATTAATGAGCCTGAGTTTCTCAGTTCGATCAAATTATATATTTGATGATGCATGATCTTACATCTTCTTGCTGGCGGACAGTTCGTAGGTCGGACTGATGAAGTCGTCTGGTTGAGTTGTAAGAGGATAATATCAGAGTGTTCGGGTTGTTTTATTTGGGGTGGGTAATTTAATGTTTAAAATAAAGAATTAGAAATTTTTGAGAGAGCTAAAAGTGAGAGAGTTAGAGAGTTGTGAGAGCTAAGTTGTACATACATTTTAAGGTTGGAGGTGAGGCACTTATATAGATGGGATGTCGTGAGCCTCATGAAACACGTCCGGGATTATCGACTCATATTATTCGGAGGTGGTTTCACACCTGTAGATGGAATCCGTGTAGGTGGATAATGCTTATCTAGTCACGCCCAAATCAGACGAGGTGATAACTGACTCTTATGATGTAGCATCATGATCCCGGGGAAGTCGGAGACAATAACCCGATTAAGGAGGAGGTTGCCCGATAGGTCGCTAACTGAACTCAAGTCAGGTCGGCAAAAGTAGGTCGCCTCTCATGCCGGCCTGATGTCTTGTCGAGGCTAGGGAGGTTCGGTGGAAGCGAGTCGCCTCTTACACCAACCTGAGGTCCCGACTGTTCACGTATAATTCAGCCTACCAGGGTGATGCCAAGATTGCCGATACAATCGCCATATGTCCAAAATGATCTGTTTGCGTGATGCCGAGTATCACCCAGCTGTCCTAAAATGTCACGTGTCATAATAACATTGGACGACCAAATTGCCCCATCAATATCAAATTTAGACTCGATTACTCAAACATCCGTTTAATGCAGTTAATTTTAAGTTGAATGAATGTCAGAAAAAACGATCGAGATTTGATCATTAATCAAATCGAGCTCAGATACAATTTGAATCTTCAAATTGACAGTTACTCGTTAGACAAACAATTATTAAGCGTTTTAAAAGACAAAAAAAAATCCTATATTTTGACTTTTATCCTTTTCTGGCCAACAGTAGTAGCTTATTTGTCTTTTTATTATTTTCACTTGGGATGTGCCCAAACTAATCCTTTTAGTTAACGAGTCATAATCTTCAGCTATAATATCACCATACTCAAAGCAAATTCCTCAAGTAATTACATAATCACCATGCTCTTTTCAGGATGCATATCACATCATTACTTGATTAGTTCATATCTTCCAATTCAAGCTATTGGTTGCCCAAGGTTGGAACTCGAAATATGGGGCAACAGTACCGAAATTGATTAACGAAAGAGATAGGGGGATTTGTATTTTATGATTTTTATCCCAATGAATAATAGTCCGGAAATTCCAAAAAGGAGAAGCAAAGTTGATAATTTGGCAATTTAGAGAACAAATAATAAGGCAAATTTTTTAAATTATTCTTATGGTTAAGTTAATTGATTAATTATATTTTTATTGTTTAACTATTATCTTAAATTATCCTTATTGTTTATGACAATTGTCATTATCATTAAATTATAATAAAAAGGATGAATTGTTCATTTTGCCCTTGTGTCTTTTGAATCTCTATTGATCTCATTTTTCCTTTCTCCTCATTCTCTTTCTATCCCTTCTCTTGGATCGTCACCGCTGCTGCAAGATCTGGCAGTAACCAGTGGCATACTGGCCTATTATCTATGATTTGCTTGAACCTTGCTTATTCTACAAGCTTGGCAGCGATGGAAGTGGACAAGGGGCGAGAGAACGAAACAAGGGGGATGTTACAGGTTGAACACCAATTGATTACAATGGGAAAAAGAAAAACGGCTTTTTCTGTTTTAGGGAAGCTTCGGAAAGAACCGTTGCTGAGTCAAGACTAGCTGAAACCTATTAAGATTCTTTGTAAAATGAACATTAAAAATCAAAGATCAACCTTTCTTACAATTTTGTGAAATGTACTATTTTAAATAGGGGTAGTATAGGTATTTTCAAAATGAGGTGATGGATCAAAATAGGCAAAGAAAAAAAAGCACTTGTTTAATATTAATAAGTACTTAAAAATAAACTTAAAGTTTAGACTTCTCAAATAAAATAATCACTTATTAATGTAGTTCCAACCCAAAATAAATACTTATTAATATAAGAGAAAATTCTCAATTAGTACCCTTTGTGCCTAGTGCCATTTTGGTCACCGAACTTTAAATTGCGACAATTCAATATCCGAATTTTTAAAATGTGACAATCCAGTACCTACTATTAATCAACAGTTAACCTATTGTTAAGTGACATTTGAAAATGACACAAATACCCTTAGAGTGTCATTTAATTTTCTTTATCAACCATCTAAACGTTGACAAAAAATTAACAGTCTAAAATCTTTGCTTCTTCCATTCAAGAAAGTTGGGGTTACGTTTAAGTGGGCATTCTAGTGACCCCAACTTTCTTGAATAAAAGAGGCAAGGATTTGTGACTGTTAATTTTTGTCAATATTTAGATAATTAATAAATAAAATTAGATGACACTTGAATGGCATTTATATTATTTTAAAATATCACTTAACGGAATTAACGACAAGTGATTACAACATTTTACAAATTCGGGAATTGAATTGTCGCATATTAAAGTTTAAGAATCAAAGTGACATTAAACCGAAAATAAGAGTACTAATAAAAAATTTCCCAATATAATTTCAGCCTAAAATAAATGCTTATTTGAATATCTTATTTTTTAAGCATTTTCAAACTTATTAGCCTAAATCAAACTCCCTACTTCAGTGGCTTTTGCACTCGCAAGTATATATATATATATAAATAAACGAGAGCATAAATGTAAAATACATAGACTGATGAGTTCACCATTTTTTGTTTGTTCTATTCTGTTGGAAGGAATCATCATCATTCATCCACGCTTTACTAGGACGAAGAAGTCAAGGCAGGTGATCCTCTTTTATTTTTCTTCAGTGAAAAATCTGGTAAATGGACCCCGCTAGATAGTCAGTCTGCATGTGCGCCACTTGTACATCACTACCACGAGGGCGACAGCTATCTCTCTGTCCTCCTCCACCCTTCATTCCCACATTTCATCATCTCAATTTTTCTTTTTTGTTTTGTTTTTCTCCTCTACGCCACAGTCCGGAGGAGACAGCACCACATTAGCGTAAATGTGACATGTGCAATCAAGCCTCCATAAAAACCCAAAATTAAAAAAGAAGAGGGAGAGATAAAAACGTAGCAGCTAACATATCTGATGTATGATCCTTCACTTGTACTCTTTTTGCTGATCAGATGAGACAGTGTGTCCGCGTCCACAATTCTTACGCCGCTTCATGTTGTCTCGTGGGATTTTTATGATTTTTATTTGGGTTATATTAGATAAGGGCAATTTTTAGGCTTTAATATCAATAAAATTAATATATTAATAAAATTTTAAAAATAAATTATTATTTTTTTAAATAATATAAAAAATGGAAAAATTACTGTTCATATTTTTTTTTATAGCAGAGTCGTCTGTCGTCACCTCTAGCACGTCTCCAACTATTGTTTCTGCTTTTGACTGTCATCTCTGACAATCGCCTCCGACTGTCATCTCCGACAATTGAGTAAGGGTCGCTGAAAGTCGGACATCGGCAAGTAAAAACATATTGAATTACCCTAAACCCTTCACTTAAGTAATTCATTACCCTAAACTCCGACTATCTCTACCAAGACAACATGGGTTGGGTCCATGGATACGTGACTCCTCCTTTATTGGAATAGAGAGGAAAGTCTTCTTCGACACTCCTTCCAATACCCCATGTGGTATCCCCACAGGTGTAGAAGATGGAAATGAGTGATGATGATTCCTTTCCACTGCATCTGCTAATGGCTCTTGTGATCTTTGGACACAGAGAAACACCATTACCAAAGTCAAAACAAAGATCCCACTCAACAATATAGATGATATCACTTTTACCCGTCTCCGGCTAGGCACCGGAGTTCCTCTTGTTCAACTTCATTGTGTATAGGGTTGTAAGGGTATGACATGGCATGTTCGAGGTCGGTATAGATCTGGAAGGGATCGATGTACATGGTGATGTTGGACGTCCTAATGGCGACGATGACGGTGACGAAAATGTTGATGCTGATGGTGATACTCCTACTAGAACCTACCTATTGTGCATATATTTATATATGTTAGAAAGAGAGAGAAGGTCAATTAATTAGAGAATGTGTCAGATAAGTTTGTAGATCCTCATTCGTCGTTTGATGCATCCACCTTTTCATGGGACTGGGTCTATGGGTGAGGTGTTCTGTGGTTGATTATTTTCGTGCTTGATTGGAACTGAGAGAGACACAGAGTGTGTGTGTGTGTTCCGGTGCTCAGGGCATGTTTGAGTTATCGAATTTTTTCTCGATCATCGGAAACAACAGTTAGAAGCAGAAACGACAGTTGAAGACATGCCAGAGGTAGTGGCGGGTGGCTCTACTACAAGAAGAAGATGATGAATAGTAAATTTGCTCATTTAAATTATTTTTTTTAAAATTTTATTAAATATATTACTTTTATTGATATTAAGGCCAAAAAATTGTTCTTATCTGATATAACCCCTTTTTATTCTAACTATTCATTTGATCGGAATGGGATGATTCCTATTTTTGGTGGAATGGAATTTGGAATGGTCATTAGAAGCTCCCCTTGGAAATGAATGAGATTCCCATTTTAGAGTCTGTTAATAATAATAACATATTATTAAAGCAATAATAAATTGATAATTATATATTCATAAAATATTAATAAATTAATAATAAAATACTAAGATATTGATCATTAAATACTAATAAAGCAAGAATAAAGTACTAATAAAATAATAAGGTAATAATCAAATAATAAACTATAAATAAACTGATACAACATTGAAAATTTTTGGTTAATTCCGATTCTAATTTCAAATAAACCAAACAACAATGATTTGAATTCGCTTCCTAGTCATGTCTGAACCAAATACGCATTGGGAATAGGCGATTCCAATTCTAGGACGTTTTGATTTTCAATCCTACCTAAATCATACAGACCATTATTTATTTATTTATTTTTGGTATTTGGTGATACACCTAAATCCCCATAGGAGTGGTTTAAGTAGTGCAGCACCACATTTATTATAACCCCTCCCCAAATTTTGTGGTATCAGACTATCAGGGTTCAAATCTATTGTCTTTACTTGAACGAATTAACTAACATATCACCCGTAAGTTAGTTTTATACATTTACTTATATCATTGTTGTGGTTTTCTAAGTTGGTTGAAACATTTTTATCAACATAGTTTTTATATTATTTATTTATTTTACCGTATCACACTTTTCCTTCTAATTTAACCAAGGTGGCTTGTTCTGTCTATAGGAGACGGAATTTTCTGAAATGAAAAACTGCACAAAATATTTTCTCCTTAGTAGGATATGGTGTTTTGATATTGGGCCCAATTTGCTCAAATCTATAATGCGGGAAAGACATGGTATGGGAATAGTTTTGATCAATTAAAATCCACTCATAAATTTTGATAAATAATACCTGATTGACTATTATGTTTATGATTTCAGTTAACTAGTCAGAAAATTTTTAGATATCATATCTTTCTCATATCATAGCTAATATCATTTGGCTGATTTGGCTACCATGGGTTATTTTGATAAATAACACTATTGTCAAAATAATTCTCTAATAAGTTCCAACACTTTTTTCTTGAGATTGACACTATGGGATTATCATGGTAAGTAGGGGTGGATTTGAGTCGAGCCGAGTCGAATAGTACGAGGCTCGAGCTCGGATCGAGACTGTTCTATAAAGCTCGAGCTCGATTCGAGCCAGAACCTTGAGTTCGAGCTCGGCTCAAGTAAAAAATTCATAAGCTCAAGTTCGATTTTGAGAAAAAATATTTTATAAAAATAAAAAATTATATATAAAAGTATTTTTATTTGATATTTAAAAAATTAAGAATTATAATAATTAATAATTATAATATTTTATTATATATATATTATTTTTATAATCGAGCCAATGGATTGGACTCAAACTCAAGCTTGATTGAAACCTAGCCGAGCCGAACTTTTCGCGAATCAAACTCGAATAACTCATGAAAAGCTTAACTTATTATTACTAGGTAAAAATTCAAATTTCCTATCAAAGACAATTCTACCCACATAACATCAGAACCACACATGAAGAAGATATTATCCTGAAGTAGGTAGTATTTTGTGGATAGGCGTTAGCCGTAAGTAGACTTATGTGGGCGGGACATCCGGAGTCGCATGGTAAGACATGTATCATGTTGTGAGCATATCCCAACCGCTCTCAGAGTAGTCGCAGGTTTTTCTTTTAGGTGATTCGGGCTTTTTAGAGCGGTACAGGTGAAACAGGGCGGATACACCCCCAATGCATATCAAAGCCGTCAAAGTGGAATATTTCAAGAAAGAATAACTTTATTTTATAAAATCAACGGCTCGGTTGGCCATAAGATGTCTGATCTGATCCAGTAAGTATAGTAATGGTCAGACTATACTATCCTATCATATCCAAGTATTTCCCTGTTTATGGGGCAGGGATTACGGAATGTACAGAAAGAACCCAGGAATGAATAATATGACAACTTGACAAGCCTGTAATGTACTACAACAACGTTGCACTTTTGTGTATCCACGATTCGACATGCCAGAGCCAGAGCCTGGTGCGCACTGCGCCGCTCAGCGCAGTTTGATGCTAAGCGCGATTTTGGCTGAGCTCGAGCTTTAGCTTTAGCTTAGGTGCTGACATCCCAACACTTGTCTGTCTATGTGTCTCCATCAATGCCATCAGCCTGTTCTACGTGGAAGGCGATACACGCACCCTAACCTATCACATGCCCAAATATCTGTTATCTCCACCGTCCAAACTCCACTCTCGCCTTCTCTAGGATTAGAAAATAGAAATGAATCCTGACACTGTTGGACTAGAATAGGTATTTTGTTTGGTTCGGCTTCGACCCGGAACTGATTCCAATCAGATGGTGTCAGACACTGGCCGGCGTCGTACCTATAATGAAGCCGGTTTTGTGGAATAATGATCCCAATATATACGGTATACCCGTCATTATATGATCAAAACCATTTCATCCGAAACAATAACAAACAGAAAAAACCTCAACGGCCCGTAACGGGCAAAAGCAGGTCCCGCCAACAGCAATGTTATTTACGATTGCAATTGACGCGTGTCGGATGAAGACAATGCCACTTCCCAACTCGGCTCCTCGTCTCAGACATAAATAAACAAATAATTAATTATTTTTTGCAATTATTTTTCCCCATTTTTCCAGTGTTTCTTTCCTCAACGCTCAACCTTCTCGCATTGCGTGTCTCTCTCTCTCTCGATTTTGTCTAGTATGGGGCCGTGGACCGCGGTTATTCCCGCTCGTTTTAGGTTTAGTTTTGAAAAGGCTGGTCTTACAACGCGGGGAATTCCACCTAGTTTAAAACTCGAATTACCCACCTCCCACGTCATCCATACACGCCAGCTCAGCTCCTCACCTGGAGTTTGCTTTCTAATTCAAACATCTCCCAAATGTCAAAATACAATCTCTCTCTCTCTCTCTCTCTCTCGCAAACATATCCCATTTTAATGGCTGATCGATTTCGGATTTGTCTTCTGCAACTCTACTTGTCTTGAGAAAGAAGGTTAGCTCCTTCTCTCTCTCTCTCTCTCTCTGTTTCGCTCTCCAGCCTATAATCAAGTCGGTTTTTTGTTCCCGCTCAGCACCGGCTTCTCTCATACTAACCAATCTCTTTAAAGCATCATTAACAGCCGAGCATTAAAAAAGAACTGAAAACAACTATTGTTCTTCGCTTTTGTCTCTGGGTGCATGTGAAGACTGACAGATTCTCACTCCTCCTCTTCTTCTACTTCTATTCCTTTTCGCTTGTCTTCCGAGGGAAGAGTCTTCATCGGTCGGTGTCGAATCGATCAATGGCGGCCTCTTCATCAAGGGGACGGAGCAGCTCTCCTTTCGGTTACCGGAAACCGTCAAGTCCTTACTCCTCCTCGTCTTCGTCGTCGTCGCTCATGAACGGTAGATTCATCCCTCGCTCGTGCTCTTCTTCGGCCTCGTCGTTCTACGGTTCTGGCAATGGTTACACAACCAGATCCATGACGCCCACTCGTGGCCGTAGTGATTCAATGTACCTTGGCTCCAAGGGCTACGGAAGTCGTGCTCCTGTCAGTTATGCTCCGGCAGAGGAGCTCATTGGAGAGCCGGTTGTTACGTCGAGATCAGGCGATAGTATTTCGGTTACTGTTCGGTTTAGGCCGCTGAGGTATGGCTTAGATCTGGATGAATTGTGGTAGATCCGTGGTTTGCTTGTATTGGTGATATTAGAATTTGGGGATTTAGGGCTGCGTTGCTAGTTCATTGTAGCTCAACAAATTCATTTTTGGGGTTTCTTGTTGTAGTGAGCGGGAAATTCAGCGAGGAGATGAGATCGCGTGGTATGCTGATGGGAATAAAATTGTCCGCAGCGAGTATAATCCAGCTACAGCGTATGCATTTGGTATTATAATTTACCATTAACTTACAAATTTTAAAGTTTACTTATCTACATAGCCATTTTTAGGCTCTGACCGGGCCTTCAACATATTATTTTTCTAATTTTCATCTCTTTTTCTCTGAAATTAATTATACTTGGTTGTATGATTTAAGAGAGTAGTTTCCTTTTATTTTCTAATTCAAGCATTAACGGCATTGGTGCATCATGATACGGGTGCTAATGGAGGAGCAATGCTTTGACTTCCATTTCTATTTCATATACATAATTGTTCAATTAAATTAAAATTCTGACTGTTGCTTATGGTATCTGGAATGTAATAATCATCAATTAATAACAGCAATCTTGTATTTTTGTTCCATCTCTATTTGCCATCGAATAGTTTATTATGACAAAACGACCTCTCAAAGTGGTCAGAGCATTGTGAATCATTTTCGCACATTTGTAAATACACGTCTTTTTTTTTTTGTTTTTAATGTTTTCTGTAGCATCTGAGTTTTTGGTATTTCAGATAGGGTTTTTGGACCTTCTACAACTTCTCCAGAGGTTTATGATGTAGCTGCTCGACCTGTGGTCAAGGCTGCAATGGAAGGCATCAATGGTATTGTGTCTTATCCAAGTTTAGGAATTCGCAAAAATGAACTTTAGGGGACTGAAGTTGTTTCTAATTGAATCGTGTTACTAATTTAGTAACCTGATCGTATTGAAAATCTTGTTTATTGAAACACTCACATTACCTTTCAGGGACTGTTTTTGCCTATGGTGTTACAAGCAGTGGGAAGACACACACTATGCATGTAAGTCTCCGGCTCTCTGAGATGACATAGGCGGTGTTTGGAACCGTGGGCGTTTGTTGAATAAACGCTGCCACATAGGCGCCACTTCAGCATTCCCCCATTATGCGGATCTGTACGCATAGAGAATTGCAAAAGCAGGCCTTGATTTATGTGCGCACCTACCGTTGGGGGAAGTTTCATTTTAGCGCTTCCCCCAATGGGTAGGCGTTTATTCACTGTTTCGCTGATGTGGTGCCTAATGGTGCCTAAGTGTCAATAAACGGGTTCATTATTACTTTTCTCGGTTTTGCAAACAAATCAAGTACAAATGTTTAGCGAATGAATGCCCACGGTTCCAAACACATACATAGTTCTTTTCCCTTCTACGAAGGTCCACTGTTTAAAAGTGGTCAATCAATCCAGATCATTAAATTGTAGTGTCTTGTAATGGAATGTTTAAAATGCACATGTGAATTGGGATTGCCTAAGATCTCTAGTTTATTAGCATTCAGCAATAAGCATGTTTCCATCCGATTACCAATAAATAAAACATGTGTCCATTGGCCAGCTCATGAGAAAACTGTAACATGATCTCTATTGGCTGTCAGAATTGTCGTTCAAAAGGACACATACTTATTACTTAACATTAATAAACTAGATTTTACAATTGTTTTCATGAGCCAACCAATAGAGATCATGTTGTAGCTACTCTGATAAAGGTTTTTTGTCCCTGTTTCTGAAAAGTATATTTTGCAAAAATATAGTTAAAAGTAAAAATAAGTTCAGTGCATTGAAGGCCTTTATCATAAGGCTAATTATTCAAAGCCTAGTGTCCTATCCTAAAGTTCTCCACATCATAGCTATTGAATATGGTAACCTAGTGCATGAGGCTCCTGCCAATGCGGGGTCTGGGGAGGGACAGATGTGCCCCTGCAGATACACAGAGGGACAGATGTTATATGCCAAATTTACCTTTCTCTCCTCAGGGGATAGTGGCTCTAGGGCTTCCTTTTTGTTATTTTCTCCTTTTTTTTCCATACTTCTTTTTTGTTCTTTCTTTTAGATAAAAAAGAAGGTGGGGAGAGGGTTGAAACAGCCTAAAGAAGAATAATCTCTTCTAGGCCCTTATAACAGAAATGCAAGAAGAAAGCATACTAAAATTTGTGTCATGTCAATAGAAAAGCAGCCCTGTGAGTATGGGTCAATGGCTCAGTGTGTAATTGCTGCTGGTAAAGAAAGAAGTCAGAGCTCTTATATCTTATTTTTGACTCTTTTACCTATTTATTTGACAGGGAGATCAAAATTCTCCAGGTATTATACCATTGGCCATCAAGGATGTATTCAGCATAATCCAAGATGTAAGTGGATCTATGAAGTTTGTAAAATTGATGTCTACCATGTTTTGAAGGTTGAAGTATGTGCATAAACTGCTTGTCTTCACCAAATTATCTTGTTGGTTTATTGCCAAGAGACCCACATTTTTCCTTCTATTTCTTATCATTTTTCCATCTGCTATCTCTCTCTAGGTGGCTTTCCAGCTTTCAGTATGAGACTTTTAAGCCTAGTGCTTTGTGTATATGGCTAATTGTTTTTCTTTCTATGGGACTTATCTGGTTGCTAAAATGATTTTTGTTTTGTTTGTTTATGTATGTTCTGTAATGATTTCCCCCCTCCAGCTACTGGCCATTTATATAAACCCAGACTCTTAGAGTTTTTGTTTTTTCTAATGATATTCGGCAGAAAATAATTCCAACAAACCCAACTTTCCACAAAACTGAACAGTAGGGAAAGGCATGGAGTAGAATTAGGATGACAGTACAGTCACATCTTATCCTATAATATTACAATGAAAACCCCTGTATCCCCAACTAAGAATTCCCTATTGACCCCCGACTCTTAGAGTTACTATTTCTGCTTAATGCTTCTGTGAAGATTAAAAACTATTTGTTTGAAGAAAAACAAATGCATAAAACTTGGGATCCTGGAATTGGAATTATATTCAACTCTGTTCATCTTATCTGCTTTTCCTTGTGTTGATATATTTCTTTTGTGGATGCTGTAATTAAGTCAATCTCCTTGCAGACTCCAGGAAGAGAATTCTTACTTCGTGTGTCTTATCTTGAAATCTACAATGAGGTCAGTAGTAAATACATGAAATGCTTGGTATGTATTGAGATAAGGTCTTTGGGATGTTGTTGATTCCTTTCCTTGTATATTTTTGTTATTTGGACTTCAATTTATTTCAATGTTTCAAAGTTATCTTATTATTTCAGTAATTCAATTAAGTCCATTGTATTTTAAATGCTGGTTTTCCTTGTGTTTTCAGGTGATAAATGACCTCCTAGATCCAACAGGACAAAATTTGCGTGTCAGAGAAGATGCACAGGTTTTATAACTTCTCATGTCGTGGCTAACTATTCTCCTGTTCTTTTTATGTTTACCATTTTCCATAGTCCATGTATTGTAGGTTCTAAAGGTATCTGCAAAATCAAATTTGAGTCTAAGATGCATCCCCACCATGAAAACCTTTGACACAAAAGGGCTGGGCTATTAATTCTTTGACACAAAAGTTTTGCAGGGCACCTATGTTGAGGGTATTAAAGAGGAAGTCGTATTATCTCCTGGGCATGCACTTTCTTTTATTGCTGCTGGAGAAGGTACTTTTTGGGTTACTGTTTCTATCTATTATACCTAAATATTTCTTTCAATATATGTATATGTCCATGACTTGTTAGGTTGTTAATGATGTTTATATTTATAATAACAGAGCATCGCCATGTTGGTTCGAATAATTTCAACCTTTTAAGTAGCCGAAGTCACACCATATTTACCCTGGTATGTAGTGTTCAGTTGGAGAAGCATTAGTAATCATTCTGTATTAAACTTAGGGTTATAGTTAAATTAACCATGATATTTTTTGATTCCATCTTAGTCTACATCCCTTGTGACTTATTTTTCTTTTCTACATTTATATATTTTGCAATGCTTGCCCATCTATTGACATATTTCATATTCATTCAATTTCCATTGAATCAATGTTTAGAATTTAAATCAAGAAGCTACAATCAGCAAGAAAGTAAGAACAAAGTGGCAAACAAACAGCTTAAAACCCCATCACCAAACAGCAAACCTAATTGTTTATGAAGTAGAAAGAAACCACTGGGCATTAGGAGAGAAAACTCGTGAACTCTCTGCAAGTGGCACAAAATATTAGAAGATGCCAAAAAGGAGGAGCATCTGTCTCCAACAGAAAAGTCTCAACGAGAGAGTCTCCCTCAACATCAGAGCCCAACCACCAAATCTATAACCAGGTAGGGTCAAAAGAAGTTAACCTGATTGCCAAGGCCAATCCCTGCCCTTGGCAAAAATAAAGTTAGATTGTTTTTTTTGATCAGAAGCGATAACTTTCATTAGAGATAAATTAAACTGAAATACAGAATTCAACCCTTATCAGAAAAGGTTGATCCAATAAATATCAAACATTACAGCACTGCCCAATAAAGACTCTCCCTTACAGTCCCTTGTTTTGCTAGGGCGTCAGCAAAACCATTTGCTGATCTCTTTACCCACTTGAACTAAACACCCACCTCCCTTGTTATGCTAAGAATTTCCCTTATCAGCTGTCTATATTGCCAAATTCCCAGCTGCCCTGATTCCATCCACCCAAATACCAACTTGGAGTTTCCCTCTATCTCAATCTGCTGTAGCCCCAATTGTTTGGCTAGTTTTACACCTTGATGTAGTGCCAAGATTTCCGCTCTTAAAGAATCTCCAACTCCTATTGGATCTGAAAGCAAAGCCATTATCTTGCCTTCATTATCTCTGAAAACACCTCCTATACCAGATGGGCCTGGATTACCTATAGAGCTTCCATCAAAGTTCAATTTCACCCTTTGTTGTGCCAGTGGGGACCAAACTTCCTGTATCATAGCTTTGGAAGTAGTAGTAGATGCCACAATACCCCAACTTCTATAAATGTCTTCAACTGAGAAATCCTTAAAAAGATCACAGGCTTTCAACCAATGGATAACCTTAGTAGTTATTCCTTCCACAACCTCTTCCTTGGATCTACAATTGCCTTTGAAGATCCTATTGTTTCTTTCCTCCCACACTGACCACAATACAGCAGCTCTAGTGGCTCTCCACATAATCCTTCCACGAACCGTTGGTTGCTTGTAAAAAGCTGGATCAAAGAGGTTCACCACACTTGAGGAGGGAGTCCACTTGTAGCCAAAGAGAGAAGAGAACCAAGACCAAATAAAGAACACAAAGGGACATGAGATTAGTAAATGTGAAATTGTCTCACCAGAACCCAAACAGAGGTAACAAACATGGGGGGAGAGGCATATATTTGGCCTCTTTTTCTGCAATAAATCCAAGGTGTTGATTTTTTGGAGTACCACTTTCCAACAAAAGGCTTGAATTTTAGGAGGTACAGGGCTACCCCACACCTCCTTTGAAGGAAAGTTCCCTACAAGGTTAGAGGTCTGAAGCAAAATGTTATAGAAAGAAGAGCAATTAAAGAAACCAGAAGGGGAAGGTTTCCAAATTCTGCTATCTCTACATGACTGATCAAGAAAGACTTCCCCTAACTGAGTGATCAAATCATCAACCATCCCCATTTCAGAATCCCTTAGACCTCTTCTCAAGCCCAAATCCTAGGAGTTATCAACAAACACTGAAGAGATCACTTTTCTTTTGTTTTCAGACAAGGAGTAAATAGAAGGGAATCTATCTTTAAGGGAGTTTTCACCAACCCAAACATCTTCCCAAAACAAGACTTTATTTCCAACGCTGACATCATATTTGAAATAAGGAAGCATAAGAGGCAAAATACCTTGAATAGCTTTCCAAGGAGAACACTGAGAAGCCCTAGGGTCGAGTCCTGCATCTCAGTCGTTATCTGCCAATCCATGAATACTAACAATTACTCCAGACCAAAGTTTGTCCTGTTCCATTGGTAGTCTCCAAATCCATTTCCTCAGCAAAGTCGTGTTTCTTAATCTTATATTTCCTAACCCAAGGCCTCCCTCATCCCTACTCCTAGAAACCACCTCCCACTTCACTAAGTGATCCTTCTCAGTATCCCCTGGTTCCCACAAGATATCCCTCATTATCTTCTCTAACTGGTTAGCTACTTTCATTGGTACTCTAAAGGTAGACAGGAAATAAACTGGCGGGTTGGCTAAAGTTGATTTGATTAAGGTTATCCTACCCCCTAAAGAGATGTAATTCCTCTTCCAATTGCTAACCTCTTGGAGAATCTTTCAATTACAGGGTACCAAAAACTCTCAACCATTGGGTTCCCTCCCAGTGGTAGCTCTAAATATTGTAAAGGCCAGCAGCCCCCCACTTAACACCCCAAAATCCTAGCTAGGGAATCCACCTCCTCTCCCCCTAAATTGAGCCCTCCCATACAACTTTTTCCCAGTTCACTTTAAGATTGGACTTCCTTTCAAATTGAAGCACTAGACTCTTTAAGTTCCGTAATTCCCCTTCCTCCCTGTCATAAAACAAGATGATGTCATCTGCAAATTGTGTGTGACCACCACCTCCTCCCTACCAATCCTCCAACCTCTTATCAAATTGTTAGCATCGGCCCTCGAAATCATGGCACTCAACACATCAACTACTAGGGTAAAGACGAATGGGGACAATGGATCTCCTTGCCTAATACCCCTCTTTGCAGGAAAGAAACCCCTAGCTACACCATTCAACAATATTGAGAAATGACATGAAAAAATGCATCCCTTTACCCAACTGCACCATCTCTCCCCAAACCCTCTCCACTTGAGAACCTCTAGTAAAAAATCCCAGTCCACCATGTCATATGCCTTTTCAAGATCTAATTTGCAAACCAACCCCTTTTCCTTTCTCCTCCTCTTCACCTCAACACATTCATTGGCAATAAGTATTTGATCTACAATTTGTCTTCCTTCTACAAAGGCCCCTTGATACAATGAGATTAGAGACGGGAGGATCTTTTTTAATCTTAGCGCTAGGACCTTAGAGATGATCTTATACATGCTTCCCACCAGTCTTGTAGGTCTGAAATCCTTTGGTCGGAGAGCGTCCTTCTTCTTAGGAACAAAGGCAATAAAAGTTGCATTTGCTCCCGAGTTAAATTTGCCTCTCATAGAACTCTTCAAAAACCTCCAACAAATCCTCTCTAATTATCTCCCAACAATCTTGATAGTGAAGAAGATTGCATTTCTCACTTCTTGGGCCTCAAATCTTTTTTCCAAAGATTCCAATAAGACACTATCTTCCACCCTCCACTCCAAGTCCTTTAAGCTCTCACTAGGTCTCCCTGGGTTGTCATACGCTAATTTGAAGTGATAAACCAAAGCTTGAGCTATATCATCTTCCCTTGTCAGCAATTGCCCATCCCACTCCAATTTTGAAACAGAATTCTTCCTTCTCCTCCCATTTGCCAACGAATGAAAAAACCTTGTATTGATGTCCCCTTCCTTTAGCCATTTGCACCTGGATTTTTGCCTCCAACTTATCTCCTTCCTAAGGAGATCTTCCAATTCCTGTTTCAAATTCCATCTTTCCACCCTACCCTCTTCCCCCAGCCTTCTTTCAGCTTCTAGTCCATCTAGCTCCTGCACTCTTTGACTGATTTCCACTTTCCTTTGCTCTAATCTACCAAAAACCTCTTTATTCCAAATCTTGAGTCTAGCTTTCAAGAGTTGTAGTTTGTTGTAAAACCTATACCCCTTCCATCGGAATTCCACTTGGTCCACTTCCCACCATTCTTTTACCTTAGCTAGAAACTCTGGATGAAGTAACCACATGATTTCAAACCTAAAAGGGCACGGGCCTCCATCTAGTCTTTCTTGAGACAACCTGATTGGGCAATGATCTGAAATAGGTCTCGGCAATGCTGTAACACCTAAAATCCCCCATTCAACTTCCCAATCCACTGTAAAGAGGAACCTATCCAATCGACAATTGGTAGGGTTTTCTTGGAAGTTTGACCAGGTAAAATTTGCTTGCTGAAGAGGGAGGTCCCGCAATGCAAAATAGGTACGTGGGGGAAGTATATGATAGAGTCCCTAGAGAGGTAATATGATAGGTTTTGGAAAAAAAGGAATCCAAATAGGTATGTGGGCCTAATTGGGGATTTGTATGAGGGTGCAATAATCAATGTTGGAATACCTATGGGAGAGACGTCAGATTTTACAGTTACAATGGGTCTTCACCAAAGTTCAGCACTTAGCCCTTATTTATTTTCACTATCATAAATTAATTAATTGAATTTAAGAGGTTCCATGGTGCCTTATATTTGCTAATGACATAATATTAATTAATGAAACTTGCTAAGTATTAAATGCAAAATTGTCTTGCCTTATGTTTGCTACTGATATGGTATTAATTAATGAAACTAATGAAGGATTAAATGTAAATTTAACAATAATCGGTTGGAATAAAGCATTGGTGATGATGATGATGATGATGAAATTTAACAATAATAGAAGTGCAAACCAGGGTACACTTGGGATTGGAGACCAAAAGACAATTCAATGTGACTTCTTCCTTTACCTTGGTTCAATAATTCAAAACAAAGGAGAGCTTGAGGAGGTTGTTGTCCATAGAATTAGAGCAGGATGGGCAAAATGGAGCAGTGCATCTGGGTCTTGTGTGATAGGCAAATAACACTTCGATTAAAAGGAAAATTTTATGAAACAATTGTGAGGCCAGCTATGCTGTATATGGAGCAGAGTGTTGGGAAGTTAAGAAACAAGATGTCCAAAAAGTGAGTGGCAAAAATGCGAATGCTTAGATGGATGAGTTGTAAAACAAGAAAGGAGAGGGTTAGAAATCAAGTCATATGAAGGAACCTAGGAGTGGCTCTAGTAGGTGATGAAATGAGAAAGTAAATTGAGATGGTTTGGTCACATGCATAGAAGACTATCTACAAATTGAAGGGGCTAGCAGAGCTAAGGGTAGACCAAAAGGACTTGGGTGAAACTGTGAAAGTAATAAGAAATGATTAAACGACTATAATTTAATAATGGGTATGGCACTGAACAGAATATAATGGATAAACAGGATTCATGTAGCCAACCCCATATAGTTGGGACAAGACTTAGATGATGATGAATTTATAGGTACATGGCATATTTTTATTGTGCACATTGACATGCTAACATCAATAGTTCTTTCTAGCCATCTATGTATTAGAAAGTATGTTTACCTGTATTATTTATTTATATATTGTGTGCTATCAAATGAGAGTGTGGAAGACAAAATCTTTTGGGAACCCAGGGGTCCTTGTCAAACTAGATCTGGAAAAGGCGTATGACAAAGTGGACTGGGATTGTATTGTAGATATCTTGAAGATGAGGGGCCTTGGGATTGGTTTTTTTCTCTTTTTGGGTGCAGGTGGAATACTCCGGACAGATTGGACAGGTTAGGTTGTTTGATGGTTCTGCTTTCAGCTGGCCAAATAGGAGGGGAAGACTGATGTGGAGGTGTACAAGAGCAGCAGTAATATGGACCTTATGGGAGGAAAGAAATAAACGTATATTTGAGGAAAAGAAAAGGAGAAAAGAAGCATTAATTGAAGGGATTATGGCAAAAGTGGCTTTCTGGATAAAGACAATGGAGTTGTTCTCAGCTTTCTCTATTGATGATATATTAAGGAACTGAAGAACAATTGCAGCCTCAACTTCAGCTAAGCGGAAGGCACTAAAGGGCTGGGAACCCCCAGAGGTAGGATTCTTGAAATTAAATTTTGATGGAAGTAGTTTTGGGAATCTGGGGCCTTCTGGAATTGGAGGGGTTTTAAGAAATGAAAGCGGAGTGATCATGGGAATGTACTCAGGCCCCATTGCAGAGTATAACTCTGTAACAGTAGAACTAAAGACAGTAATTTATGGGATGCAGAAATCTATTGGAAATGGGGATTTGAAAGCTAATAGTTGAAGGCG
Source organism: Nelumbo nucifera (assembly GCF_055504915.1). NCBI lineage: Eukaryota > Viridiplantae > Streptophyta > Magnoliopsida > Proteales > Nelumbonaceae > Nelumbo > Nelumbo nucifera. The sequence continues at coordinate 56,100,220 of NC_142654.1, forward strand.
ATTCCAAAATAGTAATAAGTTGGTTAAAACAGAATGAGAAGGTTCCTTGGTTTTTCAGAAACAAAATCAAACAATTCAAGAGGTTCTCAAGGGATATGCAGCTGATATTTCAATGGACTCCTAGGTCGGCAAATGGCCTAGCTGACCAACTAGCAAAGCAAGGGGTAAATAGGGCAGAGTGCTTTTGGGCTCAGTTGTAAGACTGAATATCAAATTGTCTATGTATTATATTGATGGTAGCCGAGGCTGCCCTTGTTTCTGTACTCTCTTCTTTCTCCAAGTAATAAAATTTGATGTTTATTACTGATAAAAAAAAAGAAAAAAAAGATGAGAGGCTTTGGTAGAAAATGGATCAAGTGGATTAAAGACTATATTGGTTCTTCATGGTTTTCAGTGTTGATAAATGGTGAAGCGAAAGGTTACTTCAAGGCTAGTAGGGGTCTTAAACAAGGTTGCCCGCTTTCCCCCTTTCTATTCACTTTGGTAATGGACATCTTTAACTATCTCTTTGATAAGGCTATTCTTCTTAATTTGGTGAAGGGATTTGAAGTGGGAAGGGACAAGGTTCACATATCACATTTACAGTTTGCTGATGACATACTTTTCTTCTTGCATGCCTCCATAACCAACACCGCACACACTAAAAGAATAATAGAATGTTTTGAGCTCATCACTGGCTTGAGAGTTAACTTTTGCAAAAGTAGTATAGTATTTCTTAACTCAGTGGAAGAGGAACTTCTAGATAGCTTCAAATCTTTGTTGGGGTGTAAAGAGGAGAATCTTCCTATTTCCTATCTAGGGATGCCTCTTGGAGGGAATCCAAAATCTCTCAACTTCTAGAGGCTGGTGGTGGAGAAATGTGAGAAGAAACTAGCCATCTTGGAAGATGTGTTATCTTTCAAAAGGGGGAAGGCTTACTCTCTTGAAGGCCTCCTTAGCAAATTTGCCATTCTACTTCTTTCTAGTCTTCCAGATTCCAACCAAAGTCAGAAATTAAATTAAGAAGCTTCAAAGGAATTTTCTTTGGGAAGGAGGTGGGGAAAAGAGAAGCCACTTAGTCAGTTGAAAATAAGTATGCAAGCCTAAAGAGGAAGGTGGATTGGGAATTGGGCACTTAAAAGAGAAAAATTCTTCTCTTAGGTAAATGGCTGTGGAGGTTCCCTAAAGAACCCAATGCTCTTTGGACAGCTGTCATCTCAAGCAAATACGGATCAAATGTAAATGGGTGGGATAGCAATCTCCATTTGAACAGGATAAAGTCCACAAATCCTTGTTAAGGTATTGTCTCCACCCATACTTTTTTCTTTCCTTTTATAAGATATAAAGTGGGAAATGGTTCTTCTTGACAACGTAGCCGGCCAGAGATAAGTGGAAGAGGAGAGAAGAGAAGAGAAGAGAGGAGAGAAGAGAGAAGGTTTGCAATGTAACAGTACTGGCAGCGCCAATGTTTATTTTACTATATATAGGGCGACAGAAATAACAAGGGAAAAGACCCTTGTGCCCTTGAGTACAATAACAGACATAACAAAAATAAAAAAACGAAATAAAAAAACACTTTAATTAGCCAAACAGGCCCTAACATCTGCAACTAAGTTATTTTAACATCATTCCAACACTCCCCCTCAAGTTGGAGCATAGATGTCAATCATGCCCAACTTGTCACACAAGTCTTTGTGCCGCACATGATGAAGACCTTTGGTGAAGATATCGCAAGTTGCTCTTTCGAGCTGACATATGGTGTGCACACTTCTCCACTTTCAAGTTTTTCTCTGATAAAATGCTTGTCCACTTCAATGTGTTTCGTCCTATCATGCAGAACTGGATTAGCAGCAATATTGATGGCAGCTTTATTGTCACAGTAGAGTGACGTAGGATTGCTTACTACGAAACCCAGTTCACCTAACAGATTTCTTATCCACATGATTTCCGCAACCCCATGAGCCATCGCTCTATACTCTGCTTCATCACTGGATCTAACCACCACACTTTGTTTTTTGCTTCTCCATGTGACAAGGTTTCCTCCTACAAAGGCACAATAACCACTAGTAGACTTTCGGTCATTGATTGTTCCTGCCCAATCTGCATCAGTATATACTTCCACTTTTAAGTGACTGTGTTTCTGGAACAACAAACCAGCTTCAGGAAACTTCTTGAGATATCTCAAGATCCTCTCTGCAGCCTCAAAGTGAGTTGTCCTCGGGCTGTGCATGAATTGACTAAGGACACCCACTGCATAGGCAATATCAGGCCTGGTCATAGACAAATACAGAAGTCTCCCCACGAGTCTCTGGAACATCTTTACATCTTTCAAAAACTCTCCTTGACTGTCTCCTAGATGGTGATTAGGTTCAATAGGTGAATCAGATGGTTTTACCCCCAACTTGCCTGTATCTTCTAGTAGATCTAGTACATACTTCCGTTGGGAAATAATGATGCCCTTGTGAGAGCGGGCAACTTCAATTCCAAGAAAGTATCGTAAGGGGCCTAGATCCTTCACCTCAAATTTAGTGGCTAAGAATTTTTTTAGTCTCTGGATTTCAGCCTCCCAATCTCCTGTGATCATTATGTCATCCACATACACAATAAGAGCTGCAATTTTACCTTCACCTCTTTTTACAAACAGGGTATGATCTGACTGGCATTGTTTGAATCCCATCTGTTGGACTGCTAAATGGAACTTACTAAACCAAGCCCGAGGTGATTGTTTCAACCCGTATAGGGACTTTTTTAACCTGCACACCTTTTGTTCACTGCCTTTGGCATAGAACCCTGGGGGTTGGGTCATGTACACCTCCTCTTCCAAGTCACCATTCAAGAAGGCATTCTTGATGTCCAATTGGTGAAGATCCCAGTCAAGATTTGCTGCTAAGGAGAATCCGGATGGAGTTCATCTTCGCTACTGGAGCAAAAGTCTCTGCATAGTCTACTCCATATACCTGTGTGAAGCCTCTTGCTACCAGTCTAGCCTTGTACCTTTCAACAGTTCCATCAGCTTTGTGTTTCACTGTGAACACCCACTTGCACCCCACTGGTTCCTTCCCCTCAGGAAGATCTACCAACTCCCGCATACCATTTTTGTGTAAGGCATCATTTTATTCCTGCATTGCATCTGTCCATTCAGGTTTTGACAAAGCTTCTGCCACGGTCTTAGGGATGGGGACACTATCCACAAAAGAGAGAAAGGCACGGTACGAAGGTGAAACATATTCATAGGACACAAAGTTAGAGATAGGATGATTAGTGGTACAAGATCTAACACCCTTTCTCTTAGCAATAGGAATATTAAGATCATTGGGGACAGGTGAATCAACATTTAAAGGAGCAATGGGAGCAAGTGTACCTGGCTGATGAGACGGATCTGCCTCGGGTGAATCCGATGATGTTGGTTGCATAGTGTCCGGCTCCACGGCTCTTGAACTTTGTTGGCTCTTATGGCGACGATGAAAAACCCGGAACGGAGGAGGATCGGGTAAAGGAGGTAGTAGTTGAATCTGAGTCGTCGCCTGTTTCTCCTCAACCCTACTCTCCCCCTGAGGAGAAACCGAGAAGAACGGTTGACTCTCAAAGAATGAGACATCAATGGAAACATAGTACTTGCGGGCAATGAGATCATAGCAACGATACCCCTTTTGAGATGAAGGGTAACCAAGAAAAACACAAGGAATAGCCCGAGGGTCAAGTTTACCATGAGTAGGTGACAGGTTGTGGACAAAACAACGACACCCAAAAACACGCATCGGAATGGTGGACAGCGGGGCTGTAGGGAACAAGAGCTGATGTGGGGCCTTATACTCTAGTAGCCGAGAGGGCATGCGATTGATGATATATGTTGCACACAATACTGCATCCATTTAGAACTGTTTTGGCACATTCATATGAATCAGCAAGCCACGAGCAACTTCGAGAAGGTGACGGTTTTTTCGTTCAGCCACACCATTTTGTTGGGGTGTCCTGGCACAAGAGCTTCGCTGAAGTGACCCACTCGAAGCAAAGAACTTCGTGAGATCACTATGGAAATATTCCTTTGCATTGTCCGACTGGAAAATATGAATTTCCGTTTGGAACTAAGTGAACACCATGCGTTGAAAATCTTTCACAATTTGTGACACTTCATCTCGAGATCGCATAGGGTAAACCCAAGTGTATCGAGAATAATCATCAATCAAAGTAACAAAATACTTATAGCCAGCCACAGTAGGTAGAGTAACAGGGCCCCAAACATCAGAATAAACAATATGAAATGGAAATTCAGATCTTTTATTTCTTAAAGGTAAAGAACTTCTACAATGCTTACTCAACTGACAAATTTGACACTGTAACTGACTCACTGACAAGGACTCAAACAACTTTGGGAACATAACTCTTAACGACTCAAAAGAAAGATGACCTAAACGACTATGCCATAAATAGGCCTGACTCTCACTCGACGAACTTGTGGACTCAGTCGCCACTAGACCAGCATTATTCTCCAACACGTAGAGACCATCCACCATGCTTCCTCTACCAATCGTCTTCCCCGAGGTCAAATCCTGAAACACACATGAAGACGGAAAAAAGGTGATTGAGCAGTTCAAAGAGTGAGTAATACTACTAATGGACAACAAATTAATAGGTAATTTCAAAACATGCAGGACATTAGGAAGAGTAAGGCCAAGTGGGAGAGATATGGTGCCTCGGCCAGCTATGGTAGAAAAAGAACCATCAGCCAGTCTTACCTTATCTCTCCCAGAGAGAAGGTTATATGTCTGGAACAAATTTGACTTATCGGTCATGTGATTTGAGGCTCCGGAGTCAATAATCCAAGGTGAATCAGTAGTATGAGATGACACATGGAAGGCTGTGGCATTACCTGATGTAGACGCAAATGAGGTAGAAGGAGTAGGCCCAGAATCATCTTGGCGGAGAGTCCTACCATACAATTCCAAATGTTCATGGAAGGAGTTGATAATATCTTCCTTAGGGTCAGAACCGGGATGTCTCTCCTGAGTTACGGAAGGACTAGTTTCTATTGATGCCATATTAGCTGAGTTATACCTTTTTTGGTTTTGTTGGCCTGGTTTCTTGCCCTGATCCGGTGCTGACTTCTTACCCAAATCCTGTGCCCATTTAGGTTTTCCATGGAGATCCCAGCATGTATCTTTAGTGTGTCGTGTCTTCTGGCAGTGAGTGCACCAAAGCTTGCTTTTATCTTCTGATTTTTTCTGAGTGTCACCCCTTTTAAAGCCACCTCCGACATTTGTATCTGAATTTCCCCGGACCGCTAGGGCAACTGACTCCCCTTCTACACCATTCATCACACTTCTTCTGCTTTCTTCTGACTGTACCAAGGCATACACCTCCTGGACTGATGGCAAGTCTTTACTACCCAAGATCTGTACCCTGATGGACTCATATGACGAATTCAGCCCTAGGAGGAAGGCAAACACGCGTTGCTGTGATACAAGTGACTTATAGGGCTTGCAAGTAGAAGATTCAGCTTGTAGTTGATATATCTTGGCATAGTGTCTCTGTTCTGAATAAGTGGACTTCGCTTGTTCCCATATCTCACAAGCAGTTTCAGCCCACATAAAAGTTTTCCTTACACGTGGCAGCATTGAAACCAAGAGCCAAGACATCACCATACTGTTCTCTTGGTTCCACCTATCATGCTTAGCACTTCCATACTTCGGTTCCTTTACTCTCCCATTGATGTATCCTATTCGCCCCCTAGCAGTGATGTAGAGTTTTATCCCCCTAGACCACTCAAGGTAATTCAGACCATCAAAGGGAATGACAGCCATGGGAAAGCTCATATCCATTCCTCCACTCACTCCATTGTGGCTTCCTGAGATCTCTGAAGTAGCAGAATTCTCAGTCGACATGGTCAAGCAGTTAATCAGTCCCAAACACCGGACTTAGGACCCCTCTTTACTCCACAAAACAATGCTCTACTCAGTTCACACCCACACACTCGGGTTTACCAACCAGATTGAGCACAAACAGTACCAAATTCCGGACAAAAACTGAGGTAATATTCGGCAGATTTCAGACCTGTATAGTTTTATCAGTCCCCACCTACCAGAATTCTAGAATGTCTAATAGCCACTAATCAGCAGGAGAGATCCTTCTTACTTATAGTCAACTCAAACCATTGAGAAGACAGGTCAGCATTGACCTACAGTTGTCTTAACACATGAACAGGATCACACGATCCAAGAAAACTAGGGTTACACAGGTTTGACAGCATTCAGCCGCCCCAGATTCATAGGGTTTTCACTCGGCACATGACCAAGGAGAGTAAAGAAGAGAAAAAATAGGGAGAACTGTACCAGTTGTAGCTATTCTGTAGTCCAGAATCAGATTTCTTTTCTGCTAGTCTGTTCGATCTGTTCTTTGGGTTGATCGATCTTCTCTTGACAGTAGGGTTGATCGATCTGCTCTCTTTTAATCAGCATTCCCGCTCTGATACCATCTTGACAGTGTAGCCGGCCAGAGATAAGTGGAAGAGGAGAGAAGAGAAGAGAAGAAGAAGAGAAGAGAAGAGAGGAGAGGAGAGAAGGTTTGCAATGTAACAGTACTGGCGGCGCCAGTGTTTATTTTACTATATATAGGGTGACAGAAATAACAAGGGAAAAGACCCTTGTGCCCCTGAGTACAATAACAGACATAACAAAAATAAAAAAACGAAATAAAAAAACACTTTAATTAGCCAAACAGGCCCTAACATCTGCAACTAAGTTATTTTAACATTATTCCAACAGTTCTAAAATAAAGTTCTGGAAGGACCTTTGGTAGGGGGAAACTACCCTTGCAGCCTCATTCCCTAGACCTTTTAACCTCACCCTTGACCAAGAAGCCAATGTTTCTTCCTGCTTTCCAGACCAAACTGCCGAGAACACCCTAAACCTTTGACTTAGAAGACGTCTATGGGACTTGGAGATTTCTAAACTAATAAACTTAATTCAGACCCTTAAAGAAGCCTACATCTCCCCCTCCTATTCTGACACCAGAATCTGGACCCTTCACCCTATTGGCGAATTCTCTTCCAAGTCTATGTTCATGGTTTTGATTGCTGATGAACAACATTCCTCCTTTCCATTTAAGAAGATCCAGTGTAGCCACATCCCTTCAAGAGTCTGTTTCTTTGTCTGAGAAGCTTGTCTCCAGAAATTAAATACTTGTGATCTCTTACAGAAAAAGTATTTGGGAAGATTGTCCATCTCTCGTCATGTTTAATTTTATGCTTCCGTGAAGGTGAATCAGCAGATCACATATTTCTTCACTGCAAGTTCACCCAAAAGGTTTGGTTCCATTTCTTGAAAATGGCAGGTTACAGCTGGGTTATATTAGAATACATTATGGACTTTCTGCATCAATGGCAAGGAACAAGTTTAAGTAAAAGGGGTAAAGTTTATTGGCAATCAGTGCTACATGCAGTCTTGTGGGGAGTTTAGGATGAAAGAAACAAACGTCTCTTTGACAACAAATTCAGGTCCCTGGAGGAGTTAATTTCGGACATTACTTACCTTTGCAACCTCTGGATTGTTAATTTAGATTTGTTCAAAGGACTCTCAGTCAATGATCTCAATAGAGATGCTTACCCCTTCCTGTTTCTCCCTCACCTCCATCAAACAACCTTGAGACATCTTGACCCCATTAGTGAAGGAGTGATGACCCTAAACTTTGATGGAAGTGCTTTAGGTAACCCTGGATTAGCTGGTATTGGAGGCATAGTAAGGGATGAAAGGAGCAACATTTGTTGGACTTTTAGCGGTCCAATTGGTTTGGCTGATTCCACAAAGGTTGAAGTGATGGCTGCTCTCACAGGAATCAGAATAATAAAATATTTGGGAATCCAGAATTTAATCATTGCAGGTGATTCAGCAAATACTATAAAATGGTCAAGAGACAAAGAGGGGGGGGGGAGGGGGGCTTGGAGGTTGAGCCACTACTTGGCAGAGGCTAGGGACTCTTTGGACTGTTTAAATGTAAAATGAGTTTGGATTCCTAGGGAACACAGTCATACAACAGATGGCTTAGCCAAATGTGGCATGTATTTGGATCATTTGTATAGCAACAAGCTTCCTCTGTAATAGTAGAAATCTGCTGAATTAAAAATCTGTAAAAGAAAAGATATTTTCTTGAAGAAGAGAAGAGAGAGAAGAAGAAGAAGAGGAAGAGATTTGAGAAAGAAAAAGAGAGCTTAATTCTGGCCACCCCCTTCACTAGTATTTATGTTAAAAATATAAAGTGGAGTACAATGACTAATATGCTCTTATAGGGCAGCAAGCATCTAAAAAACACATAAACGACTTAAGAAACAATCAGCGAAGGACCTAAAATAAATGCTGTGGTCCCACTTCCTATCTAACAATTAACATATAAAAAATTACTGTTAAATCTACACAAAATTGATTAAATCCTCAAATGTTGGGGTTCTTCCCCTGCTTTGTACATCTTCTCATGTACCTCTTCTTCCTTTAATGAGTCCTGGTTAAAGTTTTCTCAAAAAAACATATTTTACTTGATTTTCTCTGGTGATTCTATGTGTTTTTTTATCATGTGTTTCTATGCATGCCCGATGATGTATATTTAAAATTGCTTACTGAAGTACACTTAATACCAATTTCATAGTCTGATTCAGTGTTTCTTGGTACTTGATTTCATCTTACTTGTGTTCATGCATCTATCATCTCCTCATTCATTATATTTTCCTGCAGATGATTGAAAGTAGTGCCCATGGCGACGAATATGATGGAGTGATATTTTCTCAACTTGTATGCTAAGAATTTTTTCTCATTTCTTTAATCTTGAGTGACTCCTTTCACTCTTCTGCTGGTTCATCTTACTTTATTTTATACATTTATTGCAGAATTTGATTGATCTAGCAGGATCTGAGAGTTCAAAGACTGAAACTACAGGACTAAGGAGAAAAGAAGGATCTTACATAAACAAAAGCCTTCTAACTCTTGGAACTGTAGGTTCTTGTATCTATTTGCATACTATATAGTTGGTTTTTAACTGTTGAATTTGCTAGTGCAATGGTAAAATCTCGGGATGACAAGCGTGTGAATGCGGGTTCGAGTCTGAGAGCGGCCACTTTGTGCAAAATAATGCCAAAGGTTAGGTCCGTATCCAGCCCACCCCTCCCAAGACCCTAGATAGCTGGGACCAACATTGGGTAATGCCCCTTTTTTAGTTTGCTAGTGCAATAGATCTAAACTGAAGCATTTAATACATTATTTAAGGTTTATATTTTATACTTAATCTATCTTTTCCTTTTTCACTGGCATTATGCTCAGAGAGATTGAAGCATGGAGCCATTCTTTCTTTGTTTACATGTACATGATTTTCCACTTCTCTGCCTCAATGAGGATGTATCATTAAGGACTTCTGTTAGACACGAAAATGTTTCCAAGTGTCATTTTCAAGAGCATGCACTCATTATGAAGTTGAAATGTGAAGGTAATTGGAAAACTGAGTGAGGGAAAAGCTTCTCATGTTCCATATCGTGACTCCAAACTCACCCGCCTTCTGCAATCATCATTGAGCGGCCATGGACACGTCTCGGTGAGTTTGTAGAGCAATGCGTGTTGAACAATGTTCTGGCTTATAGGCAATTATGTCACTTATTCAAGCTTCACAAAGTGTATCCTTCCCACATAAAATCACATTCTTCTGCCTGTCTTCTTTTTCTCTTTCTTTTCTTTCCATGGATGGTCTTAAAGTGGTGATTTGATTAAATTAATTGCATGCTTTTCTATATATTAAATTACCTTTCATAATGTTGAGTAATTGGTCTCTTACAGCTCATATGCACAGTTACTCCTGCATCTAGTAATATGGAGGAGACACACAATACGTTGAAGTTTGCAAGTAGGGCAAAACGAGTGGAAATATATGCTTCACGAAATAGGGTACATATAAATTTTAGTATGCCATCTTTATAAGATACTATTTCCAGTCGCAAAAATTGAACACTCAAAGATGATAGCTTGCAATTACATTCTTTTGGGAATTTTTGCTATTTCAGATTATTGATGAGAAGTCATTGATTAAGAAGTATCAAAGAGAAATTTCAAGCCTCAAACAAGAACTTGATCAGCTGAGGAAGGGGATGCTTGTTGGTGTCAGCCATGAAGAGATCATGAACTTGAGACAGAAGGTATCTTTGTCATGTCTAATTTGATGATTTTGTGCATTGCTCTCTAAAAAGTGGTAGCTAAGTTCCAAAACTTTTTCTTCTGATCAGCAAATAATTTTATTTTATTAATTGATTGCGTGAAAAAGCATTACAATTTGATGACCAGGGTGTCTCCCCAAAAAACATAAGCTAGATTACAAAGAAGCCCAAAACAATTGTTGCCTTGCTGTCCCTTGTTTATCAAGGGAGTCAGCTAACCCATTTGCATTCCTTACCCACTTGAATTCAGCATTTAACTCTCTTGCAATCCTTTCAACCCTGTAGCTAAGTTCCAAACTTTCTATTTATACCATTTTGTTTTGTTTCAAACAGTTGGAAGAGGGTCAAGTTAAAATGCAGTCCAGGTTAGAGGAAGAAGAAGAAGCAAAGGCAGCTCTCATGAGTAGAATCCAAAGGCTAACCAAATTAATACTTGTTTCAACAAAAAATACCATTCCAGGATGCTTGAGTGATGTGCCAAATCATCAGCGACGACATTCTGCTAGTGAAGATGATGTAAGTTTGTATTCCGGTGGTCATGAAAGTTAAGAAAAATTTCCACTCTTTTATGCTCTCTCTCTCTCTCCCTGTTTTTAACTGCATTTTTGTTTGAGCATTTGGAGGCTAACAACAATTTAATACTTCTGAAAGAATGCAATAATGACATCAACTTCCATTATAAATAAAAATTAGCTAAGAAAGAGAGAATGATTTAGGGATATTATGTTGGGGAATAACAAAAATTTGAGGTAATGAATTGTCCATCCTCATTCTTAATCTTGCCTTTCCTCTCTAACAGATTTTTTCTTTAGCTGTTCCCAACAATTCTTAGTAAGAATGATGACAACAAATCAACTCAAAAATCTTGCCTTCCCCCCAAAAGAAACTGATATATATATATAGCTTATGAAAATGAAATAGATATTATCATTTAGTGTACATGTCATATTCATACGGAAAGCTTGTTTTTATGCTGACATGTTCATTTTATGTCAGAAATTGGATGTTTTGCGTGAGGGTTCTCCATTGCTCGCTGAATGCGAGAACCAGAAAGACTTGCCATCTGCTTTGTTAGTGGCATCAGATCCTTCTTGTGATCCCAAACACAGGAGATCTTCAAGCAAGTGGAATGAAGAATTATCATCAATCAGCAGTTCAATTACAGAATCTACTCAAGTTGGTGAACTTATCAGTGGGACTGCTGGTGTTTCAAAATTGCCAAAGGTATGTTTAACTTGCTTGCTTTCTGTAATTTTATCTTATGAATGCCAAACTTAATCAAACACAGCAGTTCAGTTTAGTTGGTTTACCTGTAATTGGATAATGTTTTACTATTGATATCTTCACATTTCAAAGTATGCAGTATTCCTGTGTGTGGCCCGTGTTTCAGCAGTTTATAATTAAGATATATTGTGTGAAAGCACGATTTTCAACTTTGTTTGGATTGTATGCTTTTCCATATAGCTTTTCTTATTGTATTGTTCCACTGGTTGTTTTTGAGCATGAACCCTTAAATTCAGTTATTTATATCTTAGTCTTCTCATCTTAAATTCAGGGTGGGATGACTTCAGATGAGATGGATCTACTTGTTGAACAAGTTAAGATGCTAGCTGGAGAGATTGCATTCAGCACCAGTACTCTTAAACGCTTGATGGAACAGTCTGTAAATGATCCTGAAGGCTCAAAATCTCAAGTACACATTTCTTCTGTTCTGTCTAAGTATCATTTACTCATGTCATTATACTTGAGTCTCAAAGCTAGAATATTATTCCTGTCAGAGTTCATCCTAGATAAAATAAGAGATTCAGACAATTTTTACACTTTTGCCAAATTAAATTGGCCTAAGGTTAAATGGGTTTTTTTTGGTTCCGATGGTAAAATGGATTTGATCCAGATTTTTCTCCCATTCATGTATCATTAAATGGATCAGCAGGGTTATATTCAGTCCTTGTCCACTCTTCCATTAGCTTTCAATGCATCTCTTTTTTGTTATTTTTTTTTTTTATATTTGTAATTTTCTACAATTCAAGTGTGTGTGTGTGGGGGGGGGGGTATGTAATTTGACTACATGTCTTTTAGGGCTATAACACTAATTTTCATATATTGCATTCATCCTTACCATTCTTGTAATGTTGTCTCCTTGTGTTTACTTGTTGCATGTAACTTTTGTTAGTGTATTTCAACTTTGTCACAAAGAACTCCTATGGTATTGCAAGTGTTGCCGTGTATTAACTTGAAGTAATATCTAGGTGTGGTATTGGTTCACAGTGTGGGACAGTGGTGCATTTACAAGCGTGCTTCTTATATGATGTTTTCTTTTCTTTCTCAAGTTGTAATTTACTACTGCAATGTTTTCTGAAATTCAGATTCAGAACTTGGAATCTGAAATTCAAGAGAAAAGGAGACAAATGAGGGTCTTAGAGCAACGAGTTATTGAGAGTGGTGAAGCGTCAATATCTAATGCATCCTTGGTTGATATGCAACAGGTATTGCTCTCTTTTTTGTTCTTCCTTTTTCTGCCTTATTGGATATTATTGTTCACTATCATATCAACTAAATTTCTTCTTACCTTTTTCTTTTTAACAGACAGTTATGAGATTGATGACTCAATGCAATGAGAAGGGTTTTGAGCTGGAGGTGTGCATCTAATTCTGTTTATTTATATATTTAACATCACAGAAGTCACCTTATTTTACAGCTTTAATGTTTTGTGAAACTTCTATTGCTAGAATATTATTGAGTATTGTCTTTAAGGTTGAACTTGGTTTAGTGTGGATTTGAAATTGGTTGCGGAATAATTTCCAATCTGCTAATTTCTGGATTATGTTATCTGGGTCTGTTTTTCGGTGTAGAAGAATTTGGAAAAATGGAGATTTTTAGCCTGTGAATTCCATATTTTAGCAGAATTCCAAATGGAATTCAAATCCACTTCCACCTTCACAATCCAAATACAGCCTAAGTAATTTATGGTAATGGTAGGACACTGGTTTACAATTCAGTTGTATTATATGGTCAGTTGATTAATTTGTGGATTTCAATGGATGCAGATAAAATCAGCAGACAATCGCATCCTCCAGGAACAGTTACAGGATAAGGTTATTGTCTCGGGCATTGTATTTTAATTTTTTGACTTTTGATATAAAAAGACTTCATATTTGTTAGGAAACATTATCCATTTTTTATCTGTTCCAATTGTTGAACAATTTATTTCTGCAAGTTGGAATATGCTACTAAGCATACTTTATGTCTGAAGGTATTTGGTTTACTTCTTTGGTTCTCCCTTTCTTAGGTTATAACAAAGCTTTTGATTGCCATAATTGCTAACAGTGTGCAGAGAACAAGGAACTGCAAGAGAAAATACTGCTCCTGCAGCAGCAGCTGGCTTCAGTATCGAGTGATAAATCATCATCTGACCAGTGCTTCTCTGAAGAATATGTTGATGAATTGAAAAAGAAAATCCAGTCTCAGGTGATTGCTGGGGTTTGCTGGAAACAGCATACCATGGACATCTTTACTTTCTGCAACTTTACTTGTTGGTTTTTGCTGATGACTTTGGTGTTGAATAACCAATCTGCCATGTATTGCATCTATATTTGTACATTCTCATAGACTAACCTTGTTGTGATCATTGATGGCATTGGTTCAATTACTTTTACTGGCAAATTGCATCCTCTTTCATAATTTATATTTCCCCTTCTGTAATATGTTTTCTTATCTGTGTTCTATGAAGTGCTTCTATGAATAATATGTTGATGAATTGAACATGAAAGTTATATTTATATTTCCCCTTTTTGTAATATGTTTTCTTATCTGTGTTCTATGAAAACGATGTGGAAGCAGTATTAGCTTGGGTGGAATTTCATTGATGAACATGAAAGTTATTTATTCTGCAACAATAAAACTTATACTGTTATAAAAATACCATTAACTTGGCCAAGAAACTCTTACTACTTCAATAGTGTTTTCAGAGATGGGAAAAATCTGCAACCTCCCTCCCTTCCCCCCAATTAGTTGGTGACATTCTAAACGTTGTCAGGTGACTGGTGGTAGATGCTAATCTGAACTTGTTGAGGTCATGCTTATTCTGGCACCTGTAGCATTCTTACCTCCCCTTTTATGTGTGCTGCCAGATTGACACGCATACAAGGCTGAGCTAGATAGTGTTTCTTTAGGTGGTATTCAGTGCTAGCTGTTTTCTTGGCAGTATGTTCTGGAAAAATGGGTCCTGCATGAGTTTATTTTTCCTGAATTAGAAAAACTCACAAGTTGTTCTTTATTGTGGTTGGTTCTGACTTTCTCAACCGGCTTCCACACCAGTAGAAGGTCAGCAATTCAGAGAGAAAGTGGGTTCCATTGTTCACGGCAAGAAATTGTTGTGTTGTTTTGTACCAAATCCTTTTTATTATTTGTTACAAATTAGACAATATTATCAGAACCCTGGGACATATTGCACTATTTCCTTAACTTGATAAACCTGTGCAGTTTTTGTCAAATAAAGTTGGGTTCATTACAAAAAGGCATAAAAAATGCAGCCCCCCAGGTGAAAGTGACAGGTTCTAACATGGTGGCTAAGATGTACTTAACTTCCTGTAGACACCACAAATTGGATATTGTGTCCTCTCATGTACCTTATATCATTCCTATGCTTTTCTTTCATCATTCTTGGGCAGTTGGATTTTGTAACTAACATATATGTGTGCTTGCTGTTCTTCCCAGGAAATTGAGAATGAAAAGTTAAAGCTGGAACATGTTCAACTTATGGAAGAGAACAGTGGTTTGCGTGTACAGAATCAAAAGTTAGCAGAAGAAGCTTCATATGCAAAGGAATTGGCATCTGCTGCTGCTGTTGAGTTGAAAAATTTGGCAGGAGAAGTTACTAAACTTTCATTACAGAATGCAAGACAAGCAAAAGAATTGTTGGCTGCTCAAGATATGGCATATTCTAGAGGTGCTGGTATGCAAACCAGTAATGGTGCTATTCGCAAATATTCTGATAGCAAGATTGATAGCATTAAGCCTGGCAGAAAAGGTCGGCTTTCTACTAGAGGCAATGAAATGCATGGTGCAGTTTATGATGATCTTGAATATTGGAATCTTGATCCAGAAGACGTGAAGATGGAGCTGCAAGCAAGAAAACAAAGAGAGGCTGCTCTTGAGGCTGCTTTAGCCGAAAAGGAACTTGCAGAAGAGGAATATAGAAAGAAGGTTGATGAGGCAAAGAAAAGAGAGGAAGCTCTGGAAAATGATTTAGCAGGAATGTGGGTGCTTGTTGCAAAGTTGAAGAAAGAGGGGGGAGCCATCCCGGAGTTGAATTCCGATGAGAGGTCTACAAATGGAGTAGACCTTGTAAATGATGTAAAAACACATGACAGTGAGAACATAGATGAGATACAAGTTTCAGATGACACGAAAACGGTTCAGGGTGGAGCTGATCTGGAACCTCTGGTTGTTCAGTTGAAGGTAAAGGTTGACAACATTGATATAAATCTCATATGCGCATGGGTTGATTCTTCTCGTTTAAATTCATCTCTAATCTTGCTAATTGAACTTAAATATGCGCTTCATTTCCCAAATGTCACTTTTGTGCTATTCACAATAATTTAATTATGCACTTTATTTAAAACAAGAGGGGCTTAATATTCTATTTTATCATTTTATTTCCCATCTTAATTATCATGGATTCTTAGGATTTTTGGAATATCTATTTCTTCCTCTTTTCAGCTCCAAGCTATTCACATCATCGGCAGTAAACTAGACAGAGATATTGTGCACAAATAGCCAAAACAATGTTTAAAAAGGTGTATATAAAACCAGTTTTATTTAATTTTATTTTCATTTTAGTTGGAACCAAATGAAATTTATGCTTACAAATTTCCTAGTAAATTTGACCATGGCTTTTGTAAAAGGAATGCATTTTATGTTTCCATCACGTCTCTTGAATATGTTTACTAATTATGGTGCATTTAGAAAGCTGGAAAACAAGCACATGTTAATATCATTGTTCTGCAGTTTGATAACTTGGAGGCAAACTATTTGCTCCTTTGTCTTCTCATGTTTTCAGGCTCGAATGCAAGAGATGAAGGAAAAAGAACATGATTCCTTTGGGAATGGGGATGCAAATTCTCATATGTGTAAAGTATGCTTTGAAGTACCAACTGCAGCAATACTTCTGCCATGCCGACATTTTTGCTGTAAGTGGTCTTAAGTTGATCACCTTGTTTCCTCCACTTGGGATTATTTATCACGTTGGTATACTGTGTGCAGTGTGCAAACCTTGCTCGCTCGCTTGTTCTGAATGTCCGATTTGTCGCACAAAGATTGCAGATAGGATCATTGCTTTCACTTCATAACAACATATACATGCCCTTTAACTGAAGGTCATACAAAAGTAAATTTCATTTTTTTTTTTTTTGAATTTGCTGTTTTTCATGGCCTTCCTTAACATAATAAAAGAGTAGATCCACCTGGTACCATGGACTGATGGATCTGCTTAAACTTGGCCGAGTTTCTAATCCGTCCTGGGTTTTCTTTCAGGGGGCTCATCGTATAGCTGTTTGTCATTTTTCCATGTAATATGCTGTGAAATTCTTTTATTAGTTGGCCTGTATGTAGCTTTCGGATAGGTATATCCATATTATATTTCCATCTTATCCCTTGAGGGCTGTAAAATAGGCTGAAAAAAGGGGGAAAAAGAAAGAAAGAAAAGCAAACAATAGATTGAGGTATAATCTTTAAAGTTACAAACTCTCAGATTGGCGATCTGTTCATTTACACATTAATTGTCTTGTACCTCTCTTCTTTTGACTTTTATTGTTATGTATAAAAGGACAATGAAAGCGTCTATAAAGAAGTATTCATTTCTTTTCTCTCATTTTCTGTTCGAGGCTTTGAGCATTCACCGTAATTAATTGTTCGGTTGTTCCTGGTGCTGTCAAATGTTTTACCTTTTATGTTTCTTTTTTTTTTTGTTTTATTTTGCAGCTGTTAGATGCTAATTATTTAGAATGTGTTGAAACTCTGGTTCAAAAAATAAGAAAAATGGAGAGGCAGGATTTACAATAAATTCAAGTGTAAAACAAAATTATCTTGTTTCCGAGTAGAAATCTGAAAACTATTCTTATATTTTCTGGTCTAAAAAAAGGGGTTGAGCAATTGTGGTATAATTTGGTACTGGATTTGTTTCCCATCTATGTAAAATGCTTAGGAGGGCTGGATATCAGTCATGGGTGTCTGATCCCACTCCAGCTGCCTTCTGGTTCTTGCTATGGTTTAACTTTACATATATAATATAACCCAACGTTTTAAAAAACGACTTGGAAATGGAACCGCTGGCCACCGGTTTCTGGGTTGATGGACCGACTGTCCGGTTTGAATGGGCGGCCCGTTTTGACAAATAAATAAAAAAAATAAAAAAAAATAAAAAATAAAAAAAGTCAATAACTGTTGAATGGGTTAATGGGTCAACGGTTTGACCATATGGGTCAATGGGTTATTGATTTTTTTGATGGTTTCTGATCAAAATGGGTTTGGGATAAAATGGAACTGGTTGTCTAGGCCGAATGGTCCGACCGCCTGGGTTAATGACGGTTGTAAAACCTTGATATAACCCATCGCTATATGTGATTGTAAAAGTATAGCCTGGTGCACGACTGGTCAGTGTATGACCACCGTGACCGTGAGTACACTTAGATTGGCCCAGAAGCAATCTAATACCTTTTTCAAGGTTAGTAAAACGAACTGTGAAATGTCAAAGATCTACAAAATATATGATTACTACCAATGTTGTAACCATGTGTCCCACATTAATCCAGTGCAATTTTTGTCCTCTAGGCTTAATGCAATGAAGTTGCTTTAACTATTGTTTCCACGTCAAACTTCATGAACGAGCATTTTGCTTCTCCTTGCTCCATTATCCAACCCTACATTATTTGACTCTCTCTCCTCTCCCCCTTTCCATCACTTCTAATTTGTCTTAGCATTTCTTTTCATTCCTCTCCATTTCCCTTGGGAGATTGGCTTCAGTCAGTGCAAGGGCTGTTTGAATACTGTTCGAAAAGCTTTTACAGCCTTGCATTGAGAATATCTCCGTACTTCTATGTTTTATTTCATGGGGAGATTTTCCCAATGTAAGGTTGTAAGAGGCTGTTCGAATGGTGTGACTGTGTGAGCATGGACTTGCATTGATTGAAGCCGATCTCTCCCATTGGGTTCTCTTTCTCCCCCCACAATTCAGTCTTTCACTTTGTATAACAACCTAACTTCTCTCCTTAATTAACTTAGGTGGTGTTTGGCATTGATGCCATTTTTTGAGAACGGTGCCATGTAGGCGTCACATAAAAAAAAGTGGTGCTTTAGAAAATGGCCTCTTATTTGGTACCATTTATTTATAAAAAATGTTGTTTCAAACCATGTCTTGGAAATTAGGAAAGTGTGGTCTGAAGCAATGCCGGATTCGATGATTTCTCAGAAAACAGTCTATTGCTGCCAGTGGTGCAATGATGTGGCATCATCTTGGACGTTGGATAATATGACCAATACTGAAATGGTTCTACAACACTGGTACCAAACAAAACCAGTGTTGTTTTCCCAGAAAACAACCTATGTGGCAGCACCGCTTCCAAACAAAAAATCAACCCAGACATGCCCAACACTGATGCCAAACACCTACTTGATATATGTTTCACTTTTATTTTTAATTCCCCTCTATTCTCTCCACTTTCCCATAAAAATAGGGCCATAATTTATTAAGATTTTTTTTTTTTCAAATCAAACAATATTTATATCTATAAATGTTATTTCAAGCAAATTAAAGAGAGGGGGAATAAGGGGAATTCGATGTTTCATATATTTTCATGGCATTTTCCATTATTGTTAAATAATCTATTCTTAAATAATAATCTATTGTTCAATAATCCATCTATTATGAAAATTATTAAAAATTTCTGAAAAATATTCTACCAAAAATTATGAAATAATTATTTTATTTAGCAAATATTAAATAATTTAATAGTCTATCAAAAAATTAATAAACAATCCATTATTAAATAATTTTTGATTATTAATAAATGTCCAAAATTTCAACTTTTAGCGTGATTTACATTAATCATTGTAATTTAATAAATTTTCATAAAATTTTTACAATAATAATTTATTGATAAAAGATATTACTAATTAGCATAATTTAATAATTTCTATAAAATCAATAATTATAGTTAATAATTATCAAATAATTTAGGGAAACTCTTTAACTAATAATTCACAATTATTTTTAAATAAGTAATTTAAAAATTAAGAAATTAATCTATGAAAAAAATATTATCCAAAGCTATTTAAATAATAATCTGTTATTCTTATTTAACTAAATAATTATTAAAAAAATTAGGAAAATTAAATTAAGAAATTAATCTATTAGAATTTGTTTCATGATTATTTAAATAAAATTCATTATTATTATTATTTAAATAAATAATTATTAAATAATTTAGGAAAATTATTAAGTCTATCCACACCGATCTAGACCACTTGGTTGACTTCGACCATATCTGGTTTTACATTAATTAGCAATAAATGGTTTACTTTTAATTAAGAATAATGTAATTTACCATAATTACATTAATTTACTATAATTACATTTACTTTGATTAATAGTAAATAATTTAGGCTTAAAAAGTAAATAATTTACATTAATTTATTATGATTGTAAATAATTATTTTACTATACATTTCTACTAATGAAAAGCAATTTCAATATTTTTTTAGAAATTATTATAAAATATTGTAGTTTATTGTTATTTAATTTACTATTTGTTAATTAGTTGTAGAAAATTATTAGAATTATAGGGATGACAATTTTCCCTATAAAACTGGGGCCCTACCCTGCCCTGCCCCGAACGGGGCAAGTTTTCTCAAATCTTAAACGGGGACGAGATAGAGGCAGGGTGGGGGACGCAAAAAATATTTTTGGCCCAAATTAGAGATGGGGTTTGCATATAATTCCCCAAATCCAATGGTAAATTAGTAAAATATCATAGTTTTAATATTGATTTTTAAAATATTTCTAAGTTTTCCTCATATTCTTATAATCCTAAGATCCCATAATTTCATTTATAAAATACCCCCAAATTGTCATAATCCAATTCCTGCCTGAAATACCCCCAAATTGTTATAATCCAATTCTTGAAATACCCCCAAATTCTTATAATTTTATTTGTAAAATATCCATAAATTAGATTTTTTAGATGGTTGCCTCAGGGTGGGGAAATTTGGGGATTCCCCATCCCCGATGGGGAATGAGTGCCTCACCCTGAACTTGTCCCGCCACTAGGGTTAGGGTGGGGGTGGAGTAGAGTGTCTTGACTTATGGGGGCGAAGGACAAGGAGGGGTGCCCCATCCTGTGCATCGCACGATCCCCCGCTAGTAGACTATATTCTTATATACTTGTTTATCTTAATTAATAACCATCATCGATTTCAAGAAGATTATCACCACAAAGAAGTTTTTATAATTCTATCAAGAGAATAGACTAGTAGCATAGCACTTTGGGGCTAGTGGGCGTCTAATCATAAATTCAACGTGGAAAAACAAACCCATTGGGCTTTTGGCCTAGTAATGGTAGAGGCGTAGAGTAAGGGTGCCAATTGACTAGTTTTGGGTTGGACCCTGTTCAAACCAAAATCAATTTGGATGGATTGGACGGACCAACAAGACATTAAATTGAATCAGGAATTTATATTGGATTGGGTTGGATTGAACCAATATCTAATCCATTAATAGTGTTAATGGACCAAGTTTGGGTTGGAACTAATCTAAATTAAGACGAATTTAAACAAATTGGATGGTCTAGACATTGAATTGGACCGGTCCAAAATATTCATAGGATTGGATTGGACCTGGTCCATTTGTAATGATTTCACATTGGACTGGATCGGATTGGACCAAATCCAGTCCAGTTGACACCCCTAGCGTTGGAGCATGTAAGTGAGACTTCATAAGAGTAACCCTAAAAAACAACCTCCAAGAAAGCATGAGATATCTCTTCTGATACTAATCAATCGAAGACGGGCAACATGTAATCTTAGGGTGCATGTGAGCATAAGAATTTGTACATTTTAGGCCATTGTTAGTCAGCACTATACCTGTATGACATCTAAATGAGTTAACCAACCTATGGTAGTTGCATATTCAGTATTGTTCATCTTCTTCAAGGTGATTTGAAAAGTAACGCAACCAAACAGATAGGTTGAGTGTTACCACATACTCATGTTAACCTACATATTAAAGTCAGTGGGGATACCATTAAAAATCGTTATCCCAATTCTAATGTAGTACAAGATTTGGACCAATTGAGTAAACATTTAAAAAGTTGGTTTTCAAAGATCCATCTTAGTACATATAGGAAGAAAGTATTATTTGATGCATGAGACTGTGTTTGGGCCATTTTAACAGAAGAACACCTACCGGTTGGGCAACATGGAAAGCTGGCACCAAGGAAGGTTGGATCATACGAGATAGTTGAAGTCATCAATGAGAATTCTTATAGACTAAAGCTACCTAGTTATATACGTACCCATGATGTTTTCAATGTCAAACACTTGAGACCACTCCAGTGCAGTACAGGAGAAGGATAATAAGTTCTATGCAAATTGGGACCACTCCAAAACACATAAGAAGCTTGGATGATGTCACTGATCCAACCAAGTAATCAATTACCGGGTTAGCACCTGCATGAAACTTCTATCTTAGTTCAAAGTTACCAAGTTAGCACCAATGCAGAACTTCTATTTTGGTTCGAATTTACCAAGCTAGCGCCAACACGGAATTTCCATCTTAGTTCGAATTTACCAGGATAACGCCAGCACGGAATTTCAATCTTAGTTTAAATTTACCAAGATAGTGTCAGCGCAAGACTTCTATTCTACTTCATAATTGCCAAATTAGTATTAGATTATGATTTCCAAATTTTTGTTCAATTTGAACTTTCTTTTGGAAGAGTTTTAGTAGAATTCTATTATAAAGTGTTTTCATAGATTATAAAACTTTCTTATAAGAGCCATAAGGGTGTATGCATATGTAAAGAGTAGATAGGGGAGGATTAAAACAGTTTTTAATATTGAATTTTCTCTTAATTATTCAGTAAAGAATTCTTCTTCTGTACTACGCCAAATTCCCAAATTCCCAAACCACTTATGTAGGCTTATCTTTGATTGGAATTTGAAAATCCCATGAGCTTCTCTTCTCATTCACCTCTCCACTTGCACATGTCTTATGATCGATGTAGCAAAAGTGAAAAAAAGAAAATGGTAAATCACAAATCTCTTCAATTATTTCAACCTCACCACCTAATAGAATACTAAAAGAAACAAAAGTCGATTCTATTTCATTTTTGGATTTCTTCGGAAACAACAATAAATTATAATCATGCATGCTCCATCGTGGTTCATTCTGAAATCTCATGCACTGCAGAGGAGGAACTGGAGCTCCACACAGGCCAGGGTTGTCCCTGAAGAGATTGGATTTGGTCCTCACAGCCTTTTCCAACCATGCATGGGGAAGCCATTGTTCGATAGGTTGAGGAAGCTAGGGGAGATTGGTCATAATTTCTACCCAAGGATCAAGGTGGTAATGTCCCCGTCAGTTTGTTGCTCAATAAATCGAGTATGGAGATGAATGGATGATGAAACTAACCATGTCAGGACTCAGGAGTTTGCCAATAATCCCGGTTCTTGCTAACATTCGCCGAAAAATATTCAATTTGATAATCCACTCTAGTATGCTTACAAGACAGAAGATTAAAGGACAATGTTTAAGTTCTGTAACTTCGATAACTGGGATGGCAGCTGAAGAAAATCAATATATACCCGATGGATAATCTCTTGAGAGGTCAAGCGTTTGAAGGTTTTGAAGATTGCTGAAGCTTGAAGGAAACCTTACCGGTAAAATTGTGTTGTTGGAAAAGAATATCTCGGTGAGTATTAATTGTATGACAGACAGCCTATGGTCGCCAGAAGTTTTCCACTTAGCTTCTTCTCTAAGATCAACCTCTGAATACTTAGAAACTTGCAAATACCTTAGCTAGCCTGTTTTCTGGAGACCACATCTCCGGCCCACAATGCCCGTTTCCAATACACGGCGGGGATTTGAACTTTGTTTTCTGATAAGTGGCAGAATTGGAGAGAAACGAGGCCGGCAATGGATGGGGGAGTGCTTCCTATTAGGAGTAAAGTTGCCACCTCATCAGATAGCAACCAAATTAAAGACACCACTAAATCTGGATAATCTCACTTATAGTTTATCTAGGATAATCACCTTCTCTTATAGTTTAACTAGATGGGTAATTCTTATCTTCCTATTTCTTTCATGTTGTAATCTATACAAGTTAGTGTTGTACTTGTACTCTACCAACTCAATTGTATAATGGACAAGGTTCTGGTGAGGTGCACTATTTGTACCATTCTTCAATCTCTTCTCTTTATTTTATTTCAAACTTGGTATCAGAGCCAATATCACCATGCCGTCGAGCAATAGTTCAGCTGAAGGAGGAGCCAACAGTCTTGGATTGTTGGTTTCAGCAGTAACCTTAGGTGCTGCAACATCGATGCAAAACATCATACACTATTTACCTATCAAGCTAAATAGCGACAACTATCTCCTATAGCATGCACAACTTTTTCCTATTCTCAGAACCCACAAACTGATGGGAATGGTTGAAGGAAAAATGCTAATTCCTCTTGAAGAGATCGATGACCCAGAGGATCCAATTCCCTTTACACCTAACCTTTATCAAGGATTTCTGTCCCAAATTTTCTCTATTAATAGGTGGGGGCAGGAATATGAAGACTCTTTAGATCTCTAAATAATTGTTGCTCAGAAGATACTGTTTTGTTGAGAGAAGCTCACTTTCACTATTTGACCCGACTTGAAGTTCCTTGATAAAATATGATACATGATATAAAAAACGAAAGGTTAAGGTTTTTCCTATTAATACATAACCATTTCGTTGGGGGTCTCATAACAACCACCCACACAAAGTATTTGAAATATCAATCAAGAAAAATTTAATAGTAATAAAAATTACGAAATCTAAGTAAATACAAATAAAATAAGCACTACTATAATACAAAGAATTTACGTAATTCGGCCTTATAGTCTATGTCTATGGGAGAGACGAAAATTGTTCTTTACTATGAAAAAAAGAGAAACAATACAGTTTACTTTGTGGCTTGTAATCTAAGTCAACCCTAAACCCTTTTACACCCATTTTTCCTTTCCTCTCTCAACCTAAAAAACAAAAACAAAAGAAAAAAACTCCATTCTTACACCAACAAAAAAAGACTAACTTCTTTCTCATTTATCTGTGAAAAATAATCTAGTGGTTGAAAAATAAGATACAACCCCAACACATTTTGAGCTTTTATTTTTATTTAAAGTTTCATAAAGGTTGAACTATTAAGTTCCTTTTCAAAAATTAGAAAAAAAAAAGAGTTTAAACCAGCTTTGATTGTCATACGGACAAAATATAAGTAGGATTATACAAATTTAAAATAATTTTTACCCCTTCTACGATGAAATAAAGGGGTCAAAATAAGACTTTAGTTCGATGAACAAATAATGAGCAAAGGATCAAATGAAGTTGTTGTATGGAATATCTGATTTGTTTAGAGGTCTCTAAATGCTCATTATTTTGTTTATTGAGCTTCCCTGAATGACTTAGGAATATACAATGTGCAAAGTTTAATTTCTCCTTTTAACCCTAGGTAGCCCAAGTCGCAGTCCTATTTGGATTGGGGTGGACAAAGAAGCAAGTTCATTATCTATATCTATACTATATATAAAAGTGGCGATGTAGAGTGAGAGTTATTTTGGACTAAACTTACTCTCTATTTTTTTTTTTGTTTGAGAAAGGGTATAAAAGTCGTTTTATTGCAGTTTTAATACCAACTTTAATGGCTATTAAAATGCCCATATTTGTGTATTTAGTCTATCTCTAATTGTAAGAGTTGAAAATGTAAGTTCAATTATTATTTTCTACCTCATTTAATCCCTTCTCATTAAGTCTTACAATTAAGTTATTAATTCCCATTTTCTCTTATTAAATTCTATATTTAAGTTATTTTTCACTAAAAAATGCTACTAATTAGATCTATGTCAATATTTTTAACAATATAAACCCATATATTTTAAAACTGACTCAAAAAACAAAACTGTTCTTTATCCAAGTGATGGCTAAGCAATTCAACCATCCGAATCAAAATGATCAACCTATGAAGTCATAGTTAGGTAATAAAAAATTTAAAATAGAAATAAATATAGAAAATAACAAAAATGTAGAAACAATTAGACACATTTATGATATTTTTACTAATCCAATTAAAAAAATAAGTGTAATAAACAAGAATTATTTTTATTGATAATAGAAATGAAATACATAATTTAGAACTAACTAAAAATGAAATTATTTTACTATTTGGCAAAGATCAATAGTTCAACTTTTGGGTCAAATGTGTTATCCTTTAATGTCATAAATAAATAATAAAACTTAATAAAATAAAAATACATAAATTTTGCAAAAAGAAAAACATTCAGGCACATTATAATATCATACATTTATCATATCAAACAAAAAGCAAGTGTGACATATCAAAATTACTTTTACACAGAGAAATACAAAAGAAAAAAAAGATATAGAAAAAAATGAACATATCTATAATTGTAAATTGAACTACTACATTTCTCCTCCTTCAATTCTCCCTATTTAAATCTTATATTTTTTTGGTAAATGTACAAAGAAAAAGATACACCAAAAAGATAAAACATTACAAAAAGAAGAGTTTAGCAAAGCAGATAGGCCTGTCAATGATACTTGAAACTTCACCACTCGGCCCGATTATCACATATTTGGATAAAGTGTTTATGTAATCAGATTTGGATTTTACAGTCTACATCCAATTAATAATAAAAAAACAAAAAATATAAAAGTAAAATATACATAAAGTTTATCAAAGATTTTGGATACATTATTACTATCATTATCATCATCTACAACTAGCACGTGCAAAGCACGTGTACACTTACTAGTTATTAGAAAAGGTTATAGGAATTCAGGTCAAGAGTTATAAATCTGTTATTAGATTTTAGGGAAAATTCCTGAATAGTACCCTGAACTTTAGGGTTGCGTCAAGTCAGTCCCCAAACTTCAAAACATGTCTCTATAGTACCTTGAACTTTCAAATTGTGTCTAATAGGTCCCTACCGTTAGTTTACCATAGTCAACACAGTCTCGTGACATCAGGTATGCATTAAATAATTTTAAAATGGAAAAATTACCCTTTATGATATTTTTTCTAACCATTTATCCATTTTGTTTGAGTGTTAGAAGAAGGAAAGGAGAAGAAAGGTTATGAAACTAGAAACTAATCAACTATTGAGGCTCCTGCTCCATTGTTCAAGCTCTCCTGTTCGATGATCAATTGTAACCAGATGATCACTTGTCTAGTTTCTTAACCCTTCTTCCCATTTCCTTCTTTTAACACTCAATCAAAATGGGTAAAATAATAAAAAAAATATCATAAAGGGTAATTTTGCAACTTTGAAATTATTTAATGCATACCTAATGTCACGTGACAGTGTTGACTAATGGTTAACTAACGATGGGGACCTACCTAGACACAATTTGAAAGTTCAGGGTATTGTAGAGACACATTTTGAACTTTGGGGACTGACTTGACACAACCCCCAAAGTTCAAGGTACTGTTTAGGGATTTTCCCTAGATTTTATTATTTGTTTCAAAATATAAAGCTGTATGGAATTTTAAAACATTTGGTCTATTTCTCTAATGTTCAGCCATTTTGGTAGGTTTTTAAGGCTGCATGTGGGAGTGTTTTCTCCCATGTTTTTTTGTACTTTTTACAATGGAGAAGTCAGAAACCAATAAAAAAACCATTTGGTGAAAAAGCTTGAAATGGGCTTTTTGCAACGAAAATTGAAAAGTTTATACTTTTTTCATTTCTATAATAAATAAAAAGAATTTTTATTTAATATGATGAATATATAAACATTAGAAATGTTCCCAAATGTTTTCGACAAAAGTCTATACTTTTTCATTTTTTGTGTTCTATCTTGTTTTTTTCAAATATTTATTATTCAATTATTAGATCATGAGTTTCTTTGAAAAGTTGGATCATTAACCCACTATCTAGATAAGAAAATAGCTTTGCTTTTGGATTAGTTAAAATTGTATTTTTCATCTACATTATATAAATAATTTTTTACTTATGATCATACTTAATTTTTGTTTGACATAATTAATATATAATTTTTATATATTCTTTTGATTACTTGTACTTTTTTTAAAGATTTATTATTTAACTATCATATGATCGATTAATCCATTTGACTCAAACCACTAACCCACCACCAAAAAAGGAAAATAGTTTGATTTCTAAGTTGATATTAAATTTTGTATTACATTTCCGTCATTGATAAAATTATTTCTTAAGTATAATAGTTATTTTTGTTTAATATAATGAATATATAATATTAGAGATGTACCCAATTATAACATTCGATATATGCCCAATTTTTTCTCTATTTTTTATTTTTGTGATTCATTGTATTTTTTATTTTTAAAAATTTTATTACTTGACCATGGCATCATTTCATTTCTAGGTTGATTTTAAACTTGGCATTCCATTGTCACCATTAATAAAAATACTTCTTACATTTCATATTTATTTTTGTTTAATATAATGAATATAAAATATTAGAGATATGCCCAATTCTTTTTTGTATTATATATTTTATTTATTTTAATTTTATTATTTAATTATGTCATTATTTATTAATCCATTTGACCCTAAATGGTTGAATTGTGTACACTTATTAATGCTTAATATGTCGAATATATGATGTTAAAAATGTTCCCATATTTTTTAATTTCTATATTTTTTAATTTTATTATTTAATTGTGGCCACATGGGTTGACCCCTTTGACCCAAAAGGGTTTAATTTCTTACCACTACCTACATGAAAACACTATCTTTTCCAAGTAGATTTTAAAAGTATAAGTTTTTATGTTATTGGAATTATTAATTTATTATATATGGATTTGATTAATAGAATTTAATGATGAGAAGAAACAAAAATGCCTTAAATATATGATTCAATGAAGGTGATTGCAAGTTAATACTTTAAATGTTGGATTTAATGAGAGGGAATTGAATACATTGAATATCTTACAAATTAGCTTTTTTAACTCATTTAATATCAATAATCGATTACCCAATTTTTCCTCATTTTTTTTCAATAAATTTAAATATGGAGGGGTAAATTTTGTTCTCAAAAAATTCCAGAAATATTCTTGTGGCTATTTGTGCTTTTTAAAGTAGTATAGATTTACACAACATATTCAAAATTTGACAAATGCTCAAATCAAGTCCACCCAAGTTGTAGCAATAATGTTGAGTAACCATCTCAGCTATTGTGCCATCATCCTTGTTTCCAAGGGTTCGGTGTGCTATAAAGTGTCAAGAAGTGATGGCAATTTCTACCCTACCTAGTGGATATGCCGTCCCTACCCACTCCAATGGGGAGGATTTTTTTTCCCTTGAAAAATAGATTTTGGGGAGGAAACAGGTTTTGGGATTTTACAACTTGTATGGGTATAGGTAGGGTACAATATTAGGCTAAACCTGACCTTCCCCCCGCCCCCACCCACAAATTGTTGGAAGGCATATTAACTTATGTATTAGGTGTTGAATGTAATAATATTTTGAATTATATGTGAAGAATAATTGATAGTTTGTGTTTTCTACTTGTTTAATCAAATTATTGGAAATTTTGATGTTTGTTCATGCTATTTTACTTGTTTATTACTTATATATAATGGTAAATAATAGGAAATTAGATGTGGGTTCTATACCCAACCCACCAAGGAGGTCGGGTAGGGCTGGGGAGGGTTTTGCATTTTCATGTGCGGAGAGGGTTTGGATTCTGAAAATCTAACCCATTGCTAGTATTGGGGAGGGTACAAATTAGGAAGTCTAGGAAGGCAGATAGGGTCTAGACTTTACGAAACCCACTATGAGCCTGCCTTGTACCATCCCTAATGTGAAACATTGAGCTCCAGAAAGTGACATGGATTTCTTTTAATGAAAATTAGAATTGGCTTTGATTTGAGTAATGCATGGATAAAGGAAACACATAACAAGTCTCTAAAGTTTTAAGCGAGTCAACAATATACAAATATTTGTACAACTGCAGAAGCACATGCTGTAAATGTTGCATATGATGTGCTTGGTGAATTGCATTGTCACATGCTTACATGAAAATGAAGTTAGAGGTGGGATCAACCTGATGGAGCTGTAGGCTCTGTGAGGTTTGAGGAAGGGCGAAATGGCACAAGGGCAAAATGTACCATTTAAACAGGGAAGTTACCTCAGTATTCTAGTCTCTTTGGTGATCTAGACTAGTTGAACTAATTCTTTGACTAGTTTTAGTCTCATTTTTTTCAATTTCAATTGCAGTTTAGGAGTTTTTTTTGTTTTGAGTTGTGAACTGTGTGTTTGCTTAGCGTGCCAAGCCCCGACTCATTGTTGTCTATGTTGACCTTAGTGCTTTCTTGTAACTCTTGTGTGCTCAGTAGCTTTTCTGTATAGGTTTCTGGAGGCGTTTTTCATCCTGGCGGGATGGGAATAAAAGGTGAAAAGAAAAAGAAGCTGAGAACTTTGCAAACAACAATGAGGAAAGGATTAAGAGAGAAAGTCACGCCCTCTAAACTTGTAGGAAGTATGTTTGAACCCAGGCCGGGTAAGAAAAAGACCAGTAAAAAGTAAAAACCTTGGGCATAAATCTAAAGCTTTTGTAGTAGAAGAGAAGGGATTACCTAGTATCAACCTCTTCAGGGGCTACCTTACAAGATATTGGAATAGAGAAGAATCTGAACGTGAGAAACAACATGTTTGTAAATAGAAAGAAGATAAACTCCCAAAACAAGTACATATCATACCGAAAATAGTCAGGAACTATTTGAGAAAAGAAAATAGGACAGATAAACGCAGTGGAGGAAGAGTGATTAACTTGGCTCCGTTGAAGAACCTAACAGATGGAAAAAAAGGATGACGTCCTTGCATGAAGAAGATGGTATGGAAAAGAAAATTAAGGTCGTGGCATTTGAAGAACATAGACCCAATACTTTCACGGAAAAGTGGAAAATGACGAAAGAATTAATTGAAGGGGAACTAAATCTGTTCGAAAAGATGAATGGAAACTCCACAACTAATCAAAACCCAAAATTGAAGTCAAATTTGAACACGAACAGTGAATCAAAAAATTATCCAGCTAGCATGCACCTGTGTCAAAACACTAACAGCCATTCACTGGTTAATAAGGAAGCTAGTGAAAGAGAGATGTAAAATGCCATGGGAAGCTCGTATAACGATGAGGAAGATGAAGAGAGATACAACAAAAAAATAAATGCCGACCATGCAATGGACAACATCACTAGCTCTCTTAGGAGAAGAGTGACATATGACAACACAGGAGTTAATTAAGGGAATTAAGATAGACAAACCGAAGATATGGAAAGATATAGGGATGATAAGCAACTGACGCATGAGGCAAACCTTCTGTTTGTTAGAACCTCAAGTATTAAAAGTAAAACAATGGATGGACAAAAGTCAGAGTGAAGTGGCAGAAGGGAGGAGAGAAAATTTGACAAAGAAGTCGATGAAAGAGATAATAAAGGAAAGGGATGGCAAGGCATTGGCTGATTTGGAACGGGAAAGATGTGAGTGTAATGATAGCATATGTTGCCATTCAAAAAATGAATTTGATTTAGAGCTTTGGAGGTAACCCAACCTCGAGTGAAATTACCCATATGGGAAAGAACAACTAATTCAATGGGAAGAGTAAATGAAGATATGAAGGATCAACAACCAAAATTAGTGACCTCTTTTTAGACGGGAGGTATATTTAAAGGAAACAAGAGTAACATGCAACCAGTCGAACATACTTACCAGAACCTCTATGGGGAAACCGAATAAAAGAAAACTCTGACTTATTGTGAAGTTGCAAAAAAAAGGGATGGTTGAATCGAGTAAGGTGATGAAGTCTTTGATGAACCTCTTCTAAAAAGAGAGAGAAAGGAACTTGCACAGTTAAGGAAATAAAGAACTGTAGAGAGAAGTTCAAAGTCAATGGGCAAATGGTTCGATAATGATTTGATCGAAGCTTGATCTATTTATAGATGACCAGATAAAGATTGAGTACAATACAACTGTTAGAGTTTAAGTTTGTATACAATACTCAAGGGTAAGAGATTAGTTTAAGTTACAACAAAACTTTATCAGATAGAGTCTATCAGGACAGGGAAGAGGAAGCGATTAGACATTAAGTAAAAGTTCATCGCATGCAAGGAACATGCAATGGACTTTAACATGAAGTCTATCGCATGTCTCTAATACACCCCCTCAAGTGAAATGTCCAAGAAGGACATGAAGCTTGGATCTAAGAGAAGTAAACCGAGCTCCACTAAGTGGTTTGGTGAATAGATCAGCCACTTGGTCAGCTGAGTAAATAAACTGAACAAAGAGAGAGCGCTTGAGAATAAGATCACACAAGAAATGGAAATCAACTTCAATATGTTTGGTACGAGCATGGAAAACTAAGTTTGCAGCAAGATATGCGGCACCAATGTTGTCACACCAAACCATAGGAATGCGTGCAGGAGGTTGCTTTAGATCAAGCAATAAGGAGCATATCCAAAGAAGCTCGGTTGCAGCATTTGCACAAACTCGAAATTCAGACTTCGTGCTGGAGTGAGCAATGCTGGCTTGCTTCTTAGAACTCCAAGAAACTAGATTGCGGCCTAGATAATTGAGATAGCCTCTAGTAGAACGTCTGTCATCAAGACAACCGGCCCAATCAGCATCGGAGAAAGCTTGAAGGGTTAGCGGAGCCGGTGTAGAGTGAAAATGCAAACCATGATTAACACTGTGCTTAAGGTATCGAAGTATCCATTTGACAACAGTCCAGTGTTCTATTGTTGGGGAGTGGAGAAACTGACACACCTTGTTCACGGAGAAAGAAATGTCGGGCCTCGTGATGGTAACATATTGAAGAGTGCCAATAATGCTTCGATACTCAGAAGGATTAGGCAGAGGGTCGCCACTAAACTTGGAGAGGTTAGTAGTGATAGCCATAGGAGAAGTGAGAGGTTTAGCTTCAGTCATGTTGGTGTAATGCAAGAGATCCAAGATGTATCATCGTTGAGTAAGAATGATGCCACAGGATTGTGGTGTAATCTCCATGCCAAGGAAGTATCGAGCCGGACCAAGATCCTTTAAGGAGAAGGTATGGCCCAGTGTGGTAACTAGGTCATCAAGAGAAGAAGAGGATGAGCCAGTGAGAAGGATGTCATTGGCATATACTAGCATGTATAGAATGACCAAATCCTTGTGATAAATAAACAAGGACGGGTCTGCTGCTGATATGTGAAAGCCAAGTTGACCATGATGAGTGTTGAGGTGAGAGTACCACGCACATGGGGCCTGTCGAAGACTAGAGCCTTGATAAGTTAGCAAACATAAGAGGGGGAAGCTAGATCCTCGAAACCCTTTGGTTGATGAACACAGATTTCCTTCGACACATAGCCATTTAGGAAAGCATTAAAAAAGTCTAATTGCCGAAGTGGCCAACCAAGAGAAACGACGAGAGCAAGAATGGTGCGAATGGTGACCGGTTTAACCACTGGACTAAAGGTGTCAGTGAAATCAACGCCTAGAACCTGGCTTAACCCTTGTGCAACGAGACGAGCTTTGTAACGATCAACAGAATCATCAGCCCGTCATTTTACTTTGTAAACCCATTTGGTGCCAATGACATTCATGTGTGATTGGTATGGGATGAGCATCCAAGTATTGTTATCTACAAGAGCATTGATTTTATGGGACATAGCTTCGCGCCAAGCAGGATCCTTGTATGCCTTAGAGAAGCAGGATGGTTGAGTATCTGTTAGAGCGACTAAGAGAGCTCTAGGAACCGGGTATCGAGATACACTATTGGATTGTAATGGAAGAGAACCGGTTTGAGACCGAGTAATCATGTTGTGTTGACGTGGAGCCAGTGCCATGGCATTAAGTAACTCTTCTATTAAACGAGTGTTACGCAATGGAGGAGAGGTCGACGATGTTGAAGTTGTTGATGATGGGGCTAGTGATGGTGCTGGGGATGATGGATCTGGAGGATCAGCTGGTCATGCTACCTGTGCAGATGGAGACACATGAATAGTCATATCGGTATGATCTAGTGGAGTAGCCGGAGGAGGAGATATGCTGGCAAATGAGCTCTCATAGAACATCACATGACGTGCAATATATAATCGACCAGAGGAAGGATGTAAGCATTTATATCCTTAGTGGGAGTCACTGTAGCTAATGAATATGCATTGAAGAGACCTATAAGAGAATTTGTTGCAGTTGTATGGCCAGAGAAGAGGATAGAAAGAGCAACCAAAGGTGCAAAGTAGATTGTATTTAGGTGTCTTACCAAACAAGGTGGTAAAGGGAGAAGCACCTTGTAACAGTGATGTAGGAAGTTGATTAATCAAGTAGATAGCAGTGGAGGCAGCACATTCCCAGAAGGAATACGAGAGATTTGAGGAAGCCAGTAGAGACAGGGTAGACTCGATGATATGTCTATGTTTTCGTTCAGCAGCACCGTTTTGTTCATGAGTGTGAGGGCAAGCAACTCGGTGGGTAATGCTGTGAGCAGCCAGAAAGGTAGAAATACATTGATATTCTCCTCCCCAGTCAGATTGCAGACATTTAGTTTTTCTTTCAAACAAAACCTCTACATGACTCTTAAATTGAAGAAAAATCTTGAAAACATCGGATTTATTTTGCATCAAGGCAATCATGTAAACTTACTATAATCATCGACGAAAATTACATAATATCTGCAACCATTATTTGACTGAACTAGGGCAGGATCCCAAACATCTGAATAGATTAACTCTATGGGACTGCTAGACTCACGAATATGTAACGTATGACTTTTACCCAACTGACATGCCTCACAGGCAGAAGAAACATTGCCGGAAGAGAACGGTAACCCAAACTTGGATATTACTTGCCTCACCATGCAAAGGGTAGGATGACCCAATTGTTGATTCCAACCATTTACTGTAGTGCATTCACCAACAAAAGTAGCTGGAGAATTTTTCTTGATGCTAAGACTACCCGGGAAGTAGTAAAGGTCGTCTCTACTGGGTCCTCACAGTATTGTTCTCCCCATATAATCCTTCAAAACATAATAATTGCGATGAAACTCAAAATATATATTATTATCATGAGTAAACTTTCTAACAGATAACCAATTTTCTAAAATAGTAGGAACATGCATTAAATCATTCAACTGAAACAAATGAGAATTGTGAGAGAGAGTAGAAGAACCGATGTGGGCAATTGGCAGACTTGTTCCATTGCCTACTTTCACTTGATCTGAACCACCATATTCAGATCTATTTTGCAGATTGTCAGCATCTGGAATCATGTGATGTGTGGCATTGGAGTTTAGGTACCATGTAAGATCAAAGTTTGAAGAGAACCCTCCATGATAAGCAGTGGGTGTAAATTCTTCAGTTTGTATATTGTTAAAGTTGAAATCATATCGTCGTCGACATTTCAGTGCTTCTGTCTAGGGGTGTTACAAACTTGACAAATAATGGTGGAATGACCACAACCTCTGCCTTCATTATCATTGAAACGACTGTCGCCCCAACCGTGGCCTTTGCCTCGTTTATTTGAAGAAGTTTGGTTCTGCTCTTGGGACGATTGGATTTTGCCTTTGTAGGAAGTGTGATTAGTTACGAGCACAATATCCAGAGGTTGGGTATGATGTTGTTCTAGCTAAGCTTCATGACTGAGCAGAATGCCTAAGACATCATTGATGCATAGTTGATACATATTGGGCCGATTGGTGATATTGGTAACAACTGATTCAAATTCTGGACCTAGTCCAGGTAGCACATAAACTGTAAGATTTGTAGAACTAACAGGATCGACTACAGTATATAGATTATCAGAAAGACATTTGGTGCGATTAATGTATTCAATAATAGATAGAGTACCCTTCTTTGTAATTGTCTGCGCATTTGAAGTATGCGAGAACGATAATGTGCAGAAAAAGGTTTCGCAAGTGCAGTCCATACCTCATGAGAAGACCGAAGGCCTACTACTTGAGAGAAGATCCTTTCCGTGAGTGTGGAGATGATCCAACTAAGAACAAGCTAATCTTTCTGAAACCACTCGGCAAAGGCAGGATTTGGTATGACATTGTTAGGTTGACTCAGATCAGCAATTTATCTTGGAGGAGCCTTGATCGTTCCATCAACAATACCCATGACCCTGTGAGTGTAGAAGGCTGGAAGCAGTTGCGCTTTCCACAGTAGATAGTTTTCTCCCATTAGTTTGATCGAGAGATAGTGTGACGTAGTCGAAATTGAAGAAGTCGTACCACCGGATTAAGGGGTGTTGGACTGAGAACTTTGCGCCGAGTTCTGAACTGAAGCTGTATCACCATTGGAAGCCATGGAGTCGTGGCTCTGATACCAAGTTAAGGAAATAAAGAACTGTAGAGAAAAGTTCAAAGTCAATGGGCAAATGGTTCGATAATGATTTGATCGGACCTTGATCTATTTATAGATGACTAGATAAAGATTGAGTACAATACAACTATTAGAGCTTGAGTTTGTATACAACACTCAAGTTTAAGAGATTAGTTTAAGTTACAACAAAACTCTACTAGATAGAGTCTATCAAGATAAGGAAGAGGAAGCGATTAGACCTTAAGTAAAAGTACATCACATGTAAGGAACATGCGATGGACTTTAACATGAAGTCTATTGCATGTCTCTAATATGCACAGAGGAGGAATGTTGAAAGCTCCCAATGATGCATGGAAACACACTTCCAAGGACCTTGATGAAATCAAGAGAACGCGAGGAGTAGATGTAGAACACAAAACGTTGTGCATGCATGCAATAGTCCTAGGAGAGACGGTGCCAATAGAGGTCTTCTCAAAGAATGTCCATGATGATTGGGGCATCAAAAACAAATTGGACATTAAACACATAGGTAATGGGTTCTTTTTGATTACCTTTGAAAGCAAGGAAGACTTTGAATCTTTTGATGACGATGGTCCATGGTTTGTGAATGGAAACTATGTTGTGCTTATGAAGCACAAAAGTAGCTTTAACTCGTTTCAACAATTGTTGAGGAGGCCAAAATTTGGATCAGACTTCTAGGACTCCTGCTGGAATTCCAGTCCAACGAGGACCTTGAATTATTCTGAAAGATGTTAGAAACTTAGAACTACAGTTAAGTGGGACCTAAATATGGAAAGAAAGTTGTAGGCCATTTACTCATGTGTTTGTGTTATAGTAAATTTAACAAAGCCTTTGGTTCTGATGAATGGGTATAAGTTAAAGAGGAAGAAGCCTTTCGTGTGTAGAGTCTTCAATCTGAGTTTCACTTTGGATAGACCAATGCAGGATGAGCACAAAAGAAAAACCTCTAGGAACCATTTCTCAAGGTTTGAATAGTGGAAAGCCCTAATTATCAAAATTTACTAACAAAACCCGTATGGTCTGACCTAGTTTTGGCACCAATGAACAAAAACAAACCAAGTGGGTGGTTAAGACTAAGTCAAGTGTAGTGCAACTACTTTCAAAAAATCTAGTCCCTCTGGCAGAAATTTGAATGATATTGTAAGTGAAAATTTAGAGAAAGTTGCTCTAGATGAAAGCAGCAAGGACGTGCCTATACCAAAACACGAGGAAGATCAAGAAGACGACCTCATGGGTGGGGAAGGTGAAGTTGAGTTTGAGGAAGCAGAAGGAGAAAGGATGATGTAGAGTACGGATGGGAGAAGTAGGCTGAAAGGATGGATAGTTGAATATCAGGGATAGTAAGGGCCTCAGTTTTCTCACAAACAGTAATGAAGTGCATGGTATGGAACCTTGGGAGAAGGAAGAAAGCTCCTCATTGATAAATCTTTCAAAATTGACTTTTGTTGTTCAATAAAAACTAGTGTTAGTTATACAACTACTCTGGGGTATGATAAACATTTTGTTGTTAATGCTTATGGATTATAGGGGGGTCTTTGGATCCTATGGAAAAACTCTTTTTGTGTTGTAGATGTGTTATTTTTGAATGATAGATTGGTACATGCTATGGTTATGGATAAAATGAAAATGATTTGTTTTTTTTTTTTTTTTTTTTTTGTACATTTTTCTATTCCCCTTCAATTTGAGCGGATCAACCTAAAATTTGGAACGCTATTGAATCTATTGAAAACACTATAAATTGTCCATAGTGTGTAGTAGGAGATTTTAACACCATAAGGAAAAGTGATGAAAAATTTGGAGGTAGAAGAGCTTCCTCCTTACAGATAAGGACATTTAATGATGTAATAGATAATTGTAATTTGATTGAGATAAATGGAAGAGGAAGTAAGTATACTTGGAGATCCAAACAAGTCCATGAAAAATTTGATAGGGTCTTGGTGAATAATGAGTGACGTTTAAGATTCCCGAATGAAGATCTTGAGATCCTTCTATTTATGGCCTCAGATCATTCCCCATTGATTCTCAACATGGAAAGCTCTCCAAACTTTAGGCCTAAACCATTTCAATTTGAAGCCATGTGTGGAGTGACATAGAGGACCCAAAGGACATTACAATGAGATCTTGGGGTACATCTGTGAGAAGATGGAAAGGGATCTGATTCGTTATAAAAAGAAACATCATAGTCAATGAAATTAAAAATTGGAACAAAAACATATTTGGAAATATCTAGGATAAAAATAAAAAGCCTGATTGGAATGTTGATTGAGGTTCAACAATAAATCTTAGATAACCCAAGCAAAAAGGAGCTTCAAAATAAAGAAAGGGCTAACAATTAAATAATATCGGAGGCTCACTGGGCTAAAAAATTGAGGCTAAATTGTATCTAATTAGGGGATAGGAATAATAAATTCTTTTACACCCTCATGATGACAAGATGGAATAAGAAAAGAATTTCTAAAATTAAAGAAGACGAAGGAATGCAGATCCAAGATGTGGAAGGACTAAAAGAGCACTTAACACAGAAATTTGAAGAAAGATTTAGTATGATTGGAATAGAGGGGGTGGATGAGGTAACTAATCTAATTACTCCATAAATCATGAATGAACAAAATGATGAGATAGGAAAGGAAGTCTCCGGTTCCGAGATTTAGGAGGCCCTAAATTCAATGTAGGACCTAAAATCCCCTAGCCCAAATGGATTGAATGTTTTATTTTTTAAAAAGTAATGGGATACCATAGGAAATTTGGTTGAGGAGACTATAAAAGGTTTTTTCTATTCTAGGGTAATGACAAAGGAAATCAACAGGACCCTTTGTTGCACTCATTTTAGAAACTAAAAATGCAAACAAGGTGGAGGATTTTAAACCTATAAGCCTATGCAATGTCATTTACAAAATTGTGAAAATTTTGATAAAAAGAATTAAACCATATCTATATAAAGTAATATCCTCATTTCAGAGTGCTTTTGTATCCAAAAGACAAACCATTGACAATATTTTCATAGCTTGTAAGTTATTCAACACAATGAGGAAGAAGGGGCGGGGGAAATTGACACCTTAGCTTGTAAAATAGACATGGAAAAAGTGTATGATAGGCTTGAATTGGATTTTCATACAAAAAAGTGCTAAGAAGATTTGGGTTCAATGGTAAATGGATTAATCGGGTAATGCAGTTTGTAACCACTATATCCTTCCATGTTCCGGTAAATGGATCCCTAACAAGGGAATTTAATCCGACAAGAGATATTAGGCAGGGGAATCCTCTATCTCCATATCTTTTTGTTCTGTGTGCGGAAACTCTAACTAGAATTGACGCAGTGTGGAAGCAATGAGAAATCGGGCTGGCTATGCAAGCACCGGGCGATCGTTAGCTTCTAGCGAAGAACACCGAATTCTCTAGGAGAGAGAAAATGTGGCGAAAATTCAAGAAGAGAACTTGAAGAAATTCTGAAAATGTGAAGTATGAATTGATTCATAATTATGGGAAAATAGCAGTATTTATAATACATTTAGAAATTGTAAAAGAACTAGGAAATAACATGAATCTTGATCTTGATCTTGATCCTCTTGGGTTGTCTTGATAAGGTCGAACTCTCTTGGAATTCTTGGGCTTGATCTTCCACTGTCCGATCTCCCTGGATCTCCTTATGCATGAATCTGAGAGTCTTGGATTTCTTGATGCTTTTTTGAGTCTTTGTTGGATCTTGATTGGAGTCTTGAATTCTTGCTAATCTTGGAAGAGTCTTGATAATCTTGGATTCTTGATAAGTCTTGGATTAAGTCTTGATGGGTCTTGAATTATCCTTTCTTGACTTATCTTGGACTCTTGTCCTTATCCTAGGAGCTGCCGCCCCTAGGGGTGAGATGGGCCTTGGGATTGGCCTCCATCATTCTCCCCCACTTGGAGAGAACTCGACCCCGAGTTGTGACTAGGATAGGCAAGTGTTACCTCTGGCAGGTACCGGTGAAGGTCAGCAACGTTGAAGGTATTGGATATACCCATATGATCTGGTAGGTCCACTATATAGGCATTATCATTAATCTTCTTCATGATCTTGTATGGACCATACTTCCGAGGCTCAACTTGTTGTAGGTACCTACGAGAATTATTTCCTTCCTTAAGAAGACCATAACCTCATCACCTACATCAAACACTTGAGACCGTCGATGCTTGTCTGCGACCATCTTGTACTTGGTGTTGGATTGCTCAAGCTTCTGCTTCACGGCCTCTTGGACAGACTGGATTTGTCCTGCCATCTGTTCTGCTGAGATACTGGCGCTGGG
The DNA here is from genome assembly GCF_055504915.1 of Nelumbo nucifera. Lineage (NCBI taxonomy): Eukaryota > Viridiplantae > Streptophyta > Magnoliopsida > Proteales > Nelumbonaceae > Nelumbo > Nelumbo nucifera. The sequence goes on from NC_142654.1 coordinate 56,140,288, forward strand.
TACTCTGGGTAGCTTTACTAAATCGAGTGCATGGTTAGGTACCTTCATGTATACAATGGAGAATGGGGATCTGCCTGTAGAACTGTGCACTGCATTGTTATAGGCGAAATTAGCCTGGGCTATGGCGAAATCCCATTGTTTTGGCCTCTCCCGACATATGCTGCAAATTAAATTCCCTAAGGTCCGGTTTACCACTTCTGTCTGCGGATGGGCTGTACTGCTGAAATTAAGTGATGAATCAAACAACCTCCACAGGGTCATCCAAAAGTGACTGAGGAACCGTGCGTCACGGTCTGATGTGATGGTCTTGGGTACCCCATGCAAGCGGACAATCTCCCTGAAAAATAATTTGGCTGTTGCAGATGCATCTGTTGTTTTCTTGCATGGGAGGAAGTGAGCCATTTTTGAGAATCTATCAACCACCACGAAGATGGAGTCCATGTTCCTCTGGGTCTTTGGCAAGCCTAGCACAAAATCCATGGAAAAGTCTTCCCATATAGCAGTAGGAATGGGTAGGGGCATGTAGAGACCTGTGTTCTGGGTTTGTCCCTTAGCTGTTTGACAAACATAGCACCTGCTTACAATAGTAGACACGTCCCTTCTTAATTTCGGCCAGTAATATCGCCCCTTAACTGCTTCTACCGTTTTATCCCTTCCCAAGTGTCCTGCTAGTCCACCCCCATGCAAATCCTTGATGATCTTTTCGCGGAGGGAGGTGCAAGGGATACACAATTGTTCCCCTTTCATAAGGAACCCATCATAAATAAAGAAGTCTTCTGCTAGCTGCTTATTCACACATTTCTCCCATACCTGTTGGAAGTCTTCATCCTGGGCATATAAGTCTTTTAGGCACTCAAAACCCACAATCTCAACATTGAGGGTCTTGATGAGAGCTACACGCCTATTAAGTGCATCAACCACTTTATTTTGCTGTCCTGTCTTATACACAATTTTATATGGGAATTTGTCTAGGAAAGTAGGCCATCTGGCATGTAAATCACTTCTTAATTGCTTTTGCCCACTAAGATATTTTAGGACCTGGTGGTCAGTATAGAGAACAAATTCTTTTGCAATTAAATAGTGTTCCCATGTCTTCAAGGCTCTAATCACAGCATAGAACTCCTTGTCATAAGTAGACCACTTTCTTCTGGCTTCACATAATTTTTCACTGAAGAAAGCAATGGGTATTTTCTCTTGGGACAATACAGCCCATATGCCAACTCCACTGGCATCACATTCAACTTCAAATAATTTATTAAAGTCTGGCAAGGCAAAAATAAGAGCAGTACATAATTTTTCTTTTATGAGAGCAAAACTTTGCTCTTGTTCTTCTCCCCATTGAAATTTACCATTTTTCAAGCATTCAGTAATGGGAGCCATGATACTACTAAAATTCTTAATAAAGCGCCTATAGAAGGTTGCCAACCCATGAAATCGCCTGACATCTGTGACAGTGGATGGGGTCGGCCACTCCCTAATGGCTTTCACTTTTTCTTCATCTACTTACACACCATCCTTGCTTATAATAAATCCCAGGAATAATAAATTATCATTCATAAAGATGCATTACTTCAAATTAGCATATAATTTATTTTCCCTCAATGTTTTTAGGACCTCCCTAATATGTCCCACATGCTCAGTGATAGATTTGCTGTATATCAAAATATCATCAAAATAGACTACCACAAATTTACCAATGAAGGGGCGCAATACCTGGTTCATCAGCCTCATGAATGTGCTAGGTGCATTGGTTAGTCCAAAGGGCATGACTAACCACTCGAACAAGCCATCTCTAGTCTTGAAGGCTGTCTTCCATTCATCTCCGGGACGGATCCTGATTTGATGATATCCACTCCTGAGATCTATTTTTGAGAAAACTACAGCTCTGCTCAGTTGGTCCAGCATGTCGTCCAGCCTAGGAATGGGAAATTTGTACCCAATAGTAATCTTGTTAATGGCCCTGCTGTCGACACACATTCTCCAACTGCCACCCTTCTTAGGTGTAAGTAAGGTAGGTACTGCACAAGGACTCATGCTGATTTGAATGTGTCCCTTTTTCAATAATTCTTTTACCTTTTCCCGTAAGATTTCATTCTCCTTAGGACTCATCCTATAATGTGGGAGGTTAGGTAGACTAGCACCTGGAACAAAATCAATATGGTGCTGTATATCTCTCATGGGAGGGAGTTCATTTGGTAACTCCTCTAGAACTACATCATTAAATTCATCCAGTAGTCCCTATACTTCAGCTAGAATTTTATTTTCATCATTAACATCTTCTCCTTTTACTACTAACAAATGTATTTCATGAGTATCCTTACATTCTTTAACAAATTCAGCATGATGATGGGTGATGGTAAGGAAATTCTTCTCATGTGCCTTTGGAGTATTTGTAATATTTTTTTCTGCTATGGGTAACAAAGTATAACGTGTACCCTCTTTTTCAAGTTGGTAGGTATTTTTCCTACCCATGTGCCTTGCATCTGTATCAAATTGCCAAGGCCTCCCTAACAAAATATGGCAAGTATCCATATCTACAATATCACAATATACTTCATCATGGTACTTACCAATTGAAAAAGGTACATTGCAGCGTTCTTCCACTCGTATGCTGCTTCCTTCCTTGATCCACCCAATTGTGTATGGGTTGTGATGTTTTTTAGGAATCAGCTGTAATTGTTGGATGACATCCCTACAAATAATATTTTCCTGATTGCCACTATCAATAATTAAATTAAATAATTTTCCCTTGATAGTACATCTGGTACGAAATAATCTGTGCCTTTGAGAAGCATCCTTATTTTTCTAGGACAACATTAATTTTCTTACCACACAAATATACTCCTCATGTTCATATGGACCCTCTTCATCCTCCTCATCAGGTCCACAGTATACTTCCTCCTTAATATATTCTTCCTCCTCCCTTTCTACCATATTAACTGCCTTCCTCCCGGGACAGTCACTGGATCTATGTCCCACCTCATTACATTTAAAACATTTAATAGGAGCAGGCCTTGCATAAGGGTTACTGGGTTTAGGAGGGTTGGAAGGATTACCTCGAGTATGTCCTCCTGTAGTAGCCTTACCGGCGTTACTTGTGCTTGTCGGGTGAAAAGGTTGTACTGCTGGGACTGATTTGTTCCTGTCGACAGTTGCCGGTCTGTTGTCGCTCCCACTGTACCGGCGGTAATTATCATTGTGTGCCTTGTCTTTGAACATTAATTCTGCTTTCTAGGCTAGGTTCCTTGCTTCCTGCACACCGAGAACCATCTGTGCACCAATTTTGTCCCTGATGGACGGTCTCAACCCGCTCAGATAACGGGTTGCCTGCTGGTTATCGCTTTCAGACAACTGGTTTCTTTCTGCTAATCTTAAAAATTCTGATGTGTATTCATTAACACTACGTGAACCCTGTGCACACGTCTAATAAGATTCAAACATATATTGTTTATAATCAGGAGGTAAAAATCTACCTCTGATTAATTGTTTCATGCGCCTCCAGGTTCAAACAGGACCCCTTCCTTCTCTGATTTGATTGTTTATAATCAGGAGGTAAAAATCTACCTCTGATTAATTGTTTCATGCGCCTCCAGGTTCGAACAGGACCCCTTCCTTCTCTGATTTGGGTCTCTCTTAGGTGTTCCCACCAAACAGATGCGCCTCCCTTTAACCGGAAAGCTACCAGTTTTACCCTTCGTTCCTTTGGTATCTCCATGTACTCAATGAACCTATCGACTTCTGTGATCCAATCCAGAAGTCCCTCTATACCAAGATCTCCACTAAAAGTAGAAATATCTACCTTGAATTTAAATTCATCATTATTCCTACGGGGATTGAAATTACCTTGATTGTGCCAATTTCTACCGTTTCTGTCGTTGCCGGGAAGAACTGGAGCACCACCAAATTCCAAATCATCATCACTGTCGTCGTCCAGGACTGGTCATCGTAGCGCAGTATGGACGGGTGGTCTGTCATGGTCGTCTCCCTCGATTTGCTGTAGATGTTCCTGGTTCCGTGGAGCAACCTCCCGTAACAAGGTTCGCAGTTGTTTAGCCATCTCTGCCAACTGCTGCTCGATGTTACGTGTGGCTATACACTGTTATTTGATTGCTCTCCAAACAGCTGGAAACTCCTGATCTCCGTCACAAGGTGGGTTGCGACTGCTACCGTCTGGGTTGGACATGATTGGGCGAATTCCCTGCTCTGATACCACCTGACGCAGCGTGGAAGCAATGAGAAACTGGGCTGGCTATGCAAGCACCGGGCGATCGCTAGCTTCTAGCGAAGAACACCGAATTCTCTAGGAGAGAGAAAAGGTGGCGAAAATTCAAGAAGAGAACTTGAAGAAATTCTGAAAATGTGAAGTATGAATTGATTCATAATTATGGGAAAATAGCAGTATTTATAATACATTTAGAAATTGTAAAAGAACTAGGAAAGAACATGAATCTTGATCTTGATCTTGATCCTCTTGGGCTGTCTTGATAAGGTCGAACCCTCTTGGAATTCTTGGGCTTGATCTTCCACTGTCCGATCTCCCTGGCTCTCCTTATGCATGAATCTGGGAGTCTTGGATTTCGTGATGCTTCTTGGAGTCTTTGTTGGATCTTGATTGGAGTCTTGAATTCTTACTAATCTTGGAAGAGTCTTGATAATCTTGGATTCTTGATAAGTCTTGGATTAAGTCTTGATGGGTCTTGAATTATCCTTTCTTGATTTATCTTGGACTCTTGTCCTTATCCTAGGAGCTGCCACCCCTAAGGGTGAGATGGGCCTTGGGATGGGCCTCCATCAAGAATGATGTGTTTTAAAGAAAAAGATGCCAATCTAGATTTCACTACTTCTAAAACAGAGCCGAGTATCCCCATTCATCAGTTTGTAGATAATTGCATTGTTTTTGCTAAGGAAACCATCAATAATGCCTTAAAAATTAAAGAAATTCCAGAAAAATTTGCAAAAGCATCAGGTCAATTCCTAAATTTAAGGAAATCTAACCTTTGTTGCTGAAAAAATACACATGTAAGACATAAAAGGATAATAGCTAGGATTCTAAATATTCCTAAAAACCCAAGAAACAATCCTATTTGGTGGCCCCTATCATAGAGGGGAGAGAGTCTGCATGACAACTTTAATTTAACAAAATAGAGGAAAATATTAAGGGGAAATTGAGTGGATGGAAGCAAAGATCATTATCTACAATAGGGAAAGTTACGCTAACTAATGCCACAAGTAACATGATGCCCATATTTACCATGCATGCATTCAAGATTCCAAAGGCAAATATGAAGTTAATAGATAGGGCTCAAAAGAAATTTTTATGGGGAAAAAAATGATAGACAACCTATTCACTTGTTAAAGTGGAGTCTTCTTTGTGCACAAAAATCCAAAAGTGGATGGGGAATCAAAAAGGCTGAATGGATAATTGTTGCTTGTCAAGCTAAATTAGGGTGGAAAATCATGTCAGAATCCTCAAACTTATGGGTCCAAGTAATGAGAGCCAAATATCTAAGGAACAGAGACTTTTGGGAAGCAAATGCAAAGAAAGGAATCCATTGGGTTGTGGGCAATGAAGAGAATTAACCTATAGAAAGATAGTTAGATTGAAGGTCACCCTACAATTAGTAGAGGTGATGATAGTATAACCACAAACACAGTTGAGAAAGTCAGAGACCTAATGGATGGATCTAGAAAGAGATGGGATGAAACTAAGATTTGTTATCTGTTAGGGACTGACATTTAGAACAAAATGAAAACTATTATTATACCCTCTGAGGACAAAGAGGACTTGATGGTCTGGTACCCTAACCCAAAAGGGGATTTCACCATAAAATCAGCTTATAATTTGTTGACATCAGATCATTTGATCACTAGCACTACCAGAAATAATGGTTTCAAAGCATGAACTTTAAATTGTCTGTCGAAATTAAAGTTCTTCTTGTTCTTGTTAAACTATATATGAATATGCTAAACAGGTATGGAGCCTTCTTCTTTGGGTGGATCTGAGGCCCACACACGAGGGAGATAATATGAGATGTTGGTGGGAGAGACTGAACCAAAACTCAAAAGTATAAGAACACACGTATAATGGACCTCCTATCCTTTCTCTTATGGAGGCTTTGGAAGAATAAGAATGAGAAGGTCTTCAATAACAATATTATTCCCCCACCTATTCTGTTTGAGAAAGCTAAGATGATTGGGAGGAGTCTAAGTTTATTTACAATACTAACAAGCAAGAGAAAATTCTCCAGAAAATTTGGGTGCAATGGATCCCTCCAATGGGTTCAATGGTGAAAATTGACTGTAATGCCTCAAGGAAAAATGATGGGGTGGCAGCGATAAATGACAAAAGGAGAGATTTTGGCGAGGTGCAAAAGAGTGGGCCTGTGAGACTTGGGCTTCTTTTGAAGCCCACGACATTGCCAAAGACTTCAGAAGAGCAAATTTCATCATTGAGGAGGATTCGAAGTTTGTTATTGACGCCCTCAGAGGTCGAGACACTGCTCCATGGAGTATAAAAGGTATCGTGAAAGGAATTTGGCTTCAGTCAGGGCAAATCCCGTTCGAACAGCCTTTACTGCTTTGCATTGAGAATATCTTTGTATTTGTATACTTTATTTCATGAGGGAATATTCTCAATGCAAAGTTGAAAAAGGCTGTTAGAACAATGTGGGCATAAGTTAAGTTTGCCCTGATAGAAGCCGATCTCTCATGAAAGAGTGTTACATGATTTGTGAGAAGTGGGGATTGAGTATCCAATACATTCACGTTTTCAAAGAGTCTAACCAAGATGCTGACTGTCCGGCAAACGTGGGTGGGTCATTGAGAGAACAATTTGGTGAATGAGTCAAGTCGGAGGAAGCTGCATTTCCTGTGTTTTGCTGACGTTTGGGAGAGGGCTACCCTCGGTTTGTGTAGCCAGTGTATCCTTTTTGTTTGTTTCCTTTGTTTTGGTCTTTTCTTTTGTACTTTTTTCCACTATATCAAAAAAAAAAAAAAAAAACTTTGATGGGGAAATTAATGGTCAAGCTGTTGGTGCAGGCTGTGCTCTTCATGACCACCAGGGTAATTTTATCATTGGGCGAGCTATAAACATCAAGTGGATTCCCCTCTATTTTTTTCTTTTTGGATTTCAACCATTTGGCTTCGGAAGATGATGCGAAAATTGTCATTGATTCTTTGTTAGAGAGCAACTTTACTACTTTTTGGCCAATTCAGCAAATTATCACGGACTGGAGAGAGATTCTTTATTGCATCCCTCATTACTCAATTCATTTTTCTACTTGGTTGCTTCTCAAGCTTTTTCTTTGTCTCATGTTACTAAATGGCCGAGGGTCTTGACTTAATATTGAGCAATGAATTCCTTCGCCTTTCGGCATTAAAGAAAAAAGATAAAAAAGGGTGAATGACTCTTTAGCACATCCTAAGAATTCTTAGTCCCATAATACAGTTGGGGTAGGTGCCATCTCGGATTTAATACCAATTCATGGATGGATATTGATGTTTTAGGGTAAAGGTATTTATCATTGTGAATTATAGAATTGCAGTAAAATTTCAAACTCCAAATGAATGCAATAGGATTGGATTGACGTGCCAAATCCGAGAAAACATCTGAATTCAAATTGAATCTCATCAATTGAACTTAACATTTTTAATAAAAATAAATTTATATGCATATCGTGAATAATTTCACTTGAACCTATAACCTTTTTTTGTGTAATATATTAAACCCACTTAATTTTGAGTGGATTTGGATTCGAATTCGAATTCGAACAAACAGATACCACTTTTGTTCGAACCCAATTGAAGAGGAAGTGCTGAAATTCATAACTGTTCAACCAGTGGTGGGACCCAATACTTAAGCATGTCTGGTGGCTAAGTTATATGGGTTTTGTCTCTTCTCTTTTTGTGGTTAAGAAAGAATCGAGTGACTAAGTGCAGCTTGTCGCAATATATAACATTCCTCCAACTGCAAAAAGAAAATATATGAACACTCTAAAGCCTAAACCCAAACATTTTTGTCTACTACCTTCCATAAGACCACGTTGGAGAGTAATAGAAAGTGGGAGTTCCTCTTTTAGCTATAGGACGCAATTGAGAATGAATGGACAAATGGGGCCAAATTAAAGCATTGGACAAAGGGAATATGAGAAGAGACGCAGTTGGAGTCATATATTAATCTAGTTTGTTTTGTCTCTTTAATTAGTACAAGATTAATGTTCATCAAAAGAATATGCCCATGTAGTAATTGCATGTCATATGATTTCTTTTTGATTCATTGACATCGAGATTTGAACAGTGGGATTGAATTGGATTTTTTTTTTTTAAGCCTTAAAAAGGCTTCGGATTACTGCCCATCAAATTACAATCAGTAAGAATATTATATTTCAAGAAAAATAACCCATGAAGACCAAATTACTAATATAGAGAAAAGAGATCAGCAGGAGAAAAAACCTGTGAGACCTCTACAATACAGTAGAAAATCATGAAATGCCAACAAAGGAAGACTTGACCTTTAACAGAAACAAAACTCATAACAAATATGGGGATAGAGAGCAAATTGATTGCCAAGGTCAACCCTATCTCATGGCAAACCCTAAACTTCACATCTAAGTGATTTTAGAGACCCAAATTTAAGGGTAAAGCCCTTAAACTAACCTCCCTTAGGTTTTCTGAAAAAGCCTTCAGCCTCCTTTAAACTTGGACCTTTCTTTAAATTTCCCCCAACTTTTTGAGGATAAAGACCCCTTTTGTTACTTTTAAGTGGACAAAGATATTTGTTTGTTATGCGCATACTAATTCTAGTTTTTTTTTTTTTGAATTATAACTTTACCCTTGAACTGTTAATAAGGACGAATAAATATGTTTAAATATTTAAGGGTATTTGATTTTATTTTTCGGTTAAGACTTGGGGGTCTTTTTTTTGGTTAAAGGTTTAAAGGGTATTTCAGTCATCAAACATTAGATGATTTTATATAAGGGCAGCGGCTGCTTTTAGATTTCTAACAGTAAAATAACGGAAAGGGTCCATAAGTCCCTTTATCCCCAAAAATCAAGGGAGGTTTAAGGACAGGTCAAGGTGGTGAGTGGGGGGGGGGGGGGGGGGGGGGGGGGGGGGGTTAAGGCTTTTTCAGAAAACCCAAGGGAGATTTAAGGAATTTATCCTTTATTTTTATACATTTCAACAATGTAAGCTTTCCTATTGCATTCAGTTGCAGTGCAAATGTGAAGAATATGCAAATTTTAACCTAGGTTAGTTTTGCATCTCTTTGTTTGTAATTACAGTTTGTACTCCTACCTGATGCAAAATTTGTACTTTTTGTTAATTTGTGCTTATTAGCAGTGTTAATATTGCATCCTAAAAATTGATGCAAAATTTACAATACCTTATTCTCACCTCAATTCTCTCTTATTCAAAGTGGGAACCACATCATCTTGCTTCCTATCTCACTCCCAAACAATGAAACAAATAACCCTAGGCTTAACCTCGATTCTCTTGCATATCATTTTATTTCTCATTTTACTTTATAAAAACAAACAAAAGAATGATAAATCTGAAGTAAAAACCAACCAGAATTCACACTCAATTTATTTGCACCCCCATACATTTACACCAGTGCAAATTTCTAAAACAACCTTGGGAAATGGTTGAAATAGTAAGAAATGATCCAATTAGTACTTATGATTTAACAATGGATATGATACTAAATTGAATTAAATATATAAGTTTGAATATGATATTAGAAAGGCATGATATCGAAAAAACCTGTAACCAATCAACCAATACCATGAAAGTAGTAACCAATTAGGGTGACTTTCATCAAAACTCACTGGGGGTTTTGATTGTTTAATGCTTTTTAGATATCATGCCTCTATGGCATCATAGATTATATATAGCTAGGACAAGGCTTAGATGATAATGGTTTGGATGAAATATGTAAGCTTTCCTTGAAATATTGAACAAGAAATTAACAAATCTAATTGAGTATGTTTAAGCTGCAAACTCAACAGAATAGTGTTTGCTCCCATCTCAGACTCAAATGAACTGTAAACTCCAGCAATGTGTATTCAAATGTTCTTATGATGACGACAATAATATTTTAGTGTTTTAATTAGAACTTGTGTAATAAAGAAGTGATCAAAGCATGGTGTACTAGTGGATATGTTGTCTTTCCCAAAGACCTAACTTCAAATGTTCTTATGGTTTCTATCAATATTCTCAACTTACGGTTAAACCAAACAATTGGATTTATTAGTTTGTCACTTTTGAGTATGTTTTAACCTAAACCACTATTTTTTTTTTTTTTGCAAAAAAAGAAAAAAAAACATTCACTAGGTCAACAACCAAATGACTTAATTGGTTGAATCACTAACCTATTTGCCCACGTCAATGAACCATGCATGGTTAAGACATTAATTTGGTTTTTTATATATTTTTAGTCATTTCCATCTTTACCAACAATAGATCTCATTTTTTGAAACATATTTTGTTTAATTCAAAGAATATATAATATTAATGGCATGTTTAAAATTTTATATAAAATCTATGAATAATTTCTATATTTTTATTTTTAATTATTTAATTTAGGACATAATAAAATTTAATTACTAAGAGGAAATGCAATTCCAATGTATTGTTTGAGTTTTGGTTTTTTAATATTGTGGTCAAATCAATTGATTAGCTTGATCCATCTGTCACCCAATTTAAGATTGTAGGTCCATTTACCACCAAACCAGTTGTTTGTGGTGACTTAGCTAATTAAACCATTGAACCATTTAGTGGGGTCATGTATTAGACATTAATACTCTTTATTTTATTCATAATTTGTATCCCATTTCCATCATTAACGGAAATAATTTTCATTTATCACACTTATTTTTATATGATGAATATATAATATTATAAAATGTGCCCAAATTTATCTACAAGTTTCTACATTATCTAGAATTATATGTATTTTATTATTTAATTATAACATCATGTGTTGAACTATTTGAATTAACATTTTGCTTTTTTAGTTGGTTTTGAATCCTGAATTTAATTTCCATCATGAATAAAAATAGTTCTTATTTTCACATTTTTTTGTTTAATATGATGAATATATAACACTAGAAATGTATCCAAATGCCTTATACAAATCTTATAGTTTTCTTTGAGTTTGTATATATTTTTTTAATATTTATTACTTAGTTATGGCATCATAGGTTGACCCATTTGGCACGGAGGGTTAGACCGTTGACCTACTATCTAGATATGAAAATGGTTTCATTTTCAGATTGGTTTTAAATTTATGGTATCATTCCATAAATTTTTATGTTATTCTATTTTAAAAATTTTATTTTTAATTATACATCAAGCGTTGGGCCATTTGACCTAAAAGATTGAACCACCAACCCACCCACTATATGGGAAAATGGTTTCATTTCCCATCAGTTTTAAATTGTATATTCCAAGTGATCATTAATAAAAGGGCAAATTTATTGAAGAACCCTTATGGTTTAAGAAATTGACCAAGTCTACCCTTACTGTTTACATATTGTCTTAAAGTCATGGTTTTTAAAAACCGACTAGTGACCGAACTGGTCAGGGGTCTGGTTATCGGTTCCAATGGTCCGACCATTTGACCCGAATGGTCGGCCCATTCTAATAAAAAATTAAATTAAAAAAAAAAAATGGAAAGCGATAAAAACCGTTCGAACGGTTCGAATAGTTAACTAGCCGGTTCAGCAGTTTGCTGACCAAAAGCAACGGTTTTGGGGGAAAAAACGATTTTGGGGGAAAACAAAACCGGTCAGATAACTGGTTCCCAGTTTTTCCGGTCCGGTCCAGTTTTGAAAACCATGGCTAAAGTACCCCCAAGTTTTTTGATAATTGAAATCGTCCTTAAAACACTAACGGAAAAAACGAAATGTCAAATTTAACCTCTACTATTCCTCAAATTTTCAAAATAAAACCCAATGGATGAAAATTTTTAAGAACTGTCTAAGTCCATTGGAAGGATGAAGAGAAACTACTAAAAATGGGTTATAGCTGAGATGAAACACTAGCTCTACCCCTTAAGTTCTCGTCTCCATCTGCATAGCCAGGAATTCCCAAGAACCTGGAGAATGGATGACTGAAATTCCTTTGGTATGCTCCCAGGTTCCTCTAATTGTGATCCGTTTGCCAGAACCAAGGGCTCTTTCAAAACTTTGAATTAGAAGAACACCAATAAGAACAAAATCAACTAAACAAAAATATTCACAACACGCAACGAGAAATTCCTAAATTTCATCAAATATCAGACATAAAAGAAGTCCGTGAGCGGAATAGATAGATAAAACAAGGAATGCATGAAACCCTTGAGACAAGGGGAAAAAATGAAACTGAAGACATCTTACACATTTTAAGACAAATAGTGTGTAAATCACTAACCTTGAACATGAAGAAAACGAAAACATTGGATGTTTTCCCTACCTGAATCCTCAATTGATGGGAGAAGTTGAGCTTGAATGTGCGATACCATCAATCAAATACCAGGTGGTGATTCTTACCCATTTTACAGAGGGATAAAGTGTTATATTGGGTTTTAAAAAGAAGGGTAAAACTCTTAAACTACCCTTACCGTTCACTCAATTGGCAAACTATACCCTTAATTGTTTGCATATTATCTTAAGCTATTCTTAAGCTTTTTCACAATTGACATGGAAAAAAATAAAATATCAAATTTTCTCTTTACTATTTATCAAAATTTCAAAATAAAACCCAAGGAGGAGACACAACCCTTCTGTTAAATCTCTTTGAAATCAATTCTTCTCCTCTTTACCACCTCCATCACACATGGTGGGATGTCAAAGAAGATATCGTCACCTTGTTGCAACGTTGCCACCACCAGCGGAGATTATTTTGCCAACGGAAATAGCTGAGGAGATGGCAAAACCTCCGCGGATCGTTACTATTGCAGAGTCTCCCTCTCCGGTTACTGAACTCGAGCATCGGGAGCCGCAAGTGGCTACCCGTTAGGGGCTACCCATGCGAATCTGAAAACAACTAAATTCTAGTAACTTGTACGTCGGGATATGGTATTACATTTCAAAACAAATGCTAGTAACCTGATCTGAATACGCTTTTGAAGTTATTCGTTGATTTGGATATCTGAGCCATTTGAACCTGTTCATTGGGAAAGTTAAACCTCAAACCTGAAGTCTGAAACAAGAAATCCTAAATGATCGGTTGAAGCAAATCAGTGCAAAGTGTTCGAAGAAGAGAGGTTTTAGGAGTTTTAAAATAAGGGTATTTTAGGAATTTTAAAATAATTACTACTCACGTCACACATTAATGGTAAGGGAGGTTTTAGAATATTGTCAGAAAACTTAAGGGTAACTTAAGACAACATGTAAATGGTAAGAGTACAATTTGCCAATTTTGTGAACAGTAGAGATAGTTTAAGAGATTTACCAAAAAAAAAAATATACAACACATGTAAGGATTTTGATAGAACATTAACCGATACTAATGGCAGGGATAGAGCTAGTCAATTGTCAAAAATAATAGAGGTGGTTTAAGACAATAGTTAAATAGTTGTTAAATAACTAAACAGTAGGGATAGTTTAAGAAACTTGCCCTACCTTAAATATGAAATTTAATGAAAGAGAATTGAATAAATTGAATAATGGTATTGAAATTATATTTTTGCCACCAAAATAAAGAATGCCTAAATTCAAAATGAGGGGTATTTGAGTCAAAAAAAATTTCAAAGCCTTATTATGCTTTTTTATAGTAGTTTAATAATATAATATAGATATAGATTTTAAAAAAAAAATTATCACCCACTTTTCCAAATTATTACAACCCCACCCCCACTTAAAGCAGTTAGTGCCCACAGCTTTTTCTTCTTTCTTTTCAAGTGGATGATAGATGGAAGGAAAGTGGTGCTACGGCAACCAGGGCTGCAGATATGTCTAGACCATTTATAAAAAGATCTGTCACAAGAGAAGGTGAAACCCGGCCAGGCAAAATGGCTATCTCTGGTATTAATTTATCATTTAGGGTTTGTTTGGTTTATAGTCAAAATCAAAATCATCATGCAAGGTGCTAATGATCAGCTGGTTGGTAAGGTCTCCTATGAATATAGTGGAGATTTGGAATCAAATTTTGTCTACACCTGGGCTGGGGGATGGACTACCCATTGTGTAGCCTTTAAAAGACAAAGCAAAATCAAAATCATCATATTTCAGAATCAAAATCGGAATGGTCTATTCCCATAATCTGTTTGGTTCAGATAGGAATTGGAATCAATTGGAATGAGATTTCAATATTCCCAAAAAAGAAAGAGAGAATGACCCCTCCCTCAAATGGAAGAAAACCATTCTATCAAAAATAGAAATGGAATTTCAATTCTGTCCAACCAAACAGTTAAAATTAGAATAACCCTTTCAGATTCTAATTCCAAACCCCTATTCTTGCAAACCAAACGAACCATTAATTTATTCGCCATATCCTAATTCATATGGCATGACAGGAATCGGATTTGTGTAAGAGCGCCAAGGCAACGAGTCATGGCATGGGATGTTGCATGGCAGATGCCTGATGATGCGCATCCAATTATACCTCTCCATCCACATCCACTCCACAGATTGGAATTTTCCCGAGTTGTTAATCTCAACTTGTTGCAAATTCTACTGGCTGCAAATTCCAATAAAAGCTGGGTTTTGTCTGCAAAACCCATGTTAGCCCAGGCCCAACTTGACAATTTTCTATATCCCGTTTCTCTCACCCAATCCATCATTCATTCCATCCATCCTTGTGCATAGAGCCACCCAACTACAACTGCTGTCTAATTATTATAATGTAGCTCGATCAGGTTTCTCCTCAGCTTTATTCCACCCACAGTCCAGAGAGAGAGAGGCACAAGTTGATGACCCCATTGATCCCCATCTAGGGAACATTCTCAGCTACAAATTTTAGCTGAAACCATGGTCTTAATTCTTAACCATCCATCCACGTCAACTTCTTTTAATTTCCACTTTTGACCATTAATCCTTCAACCTATGTACATTTAGGTTGTATTTGGTTTGAAGTAACAAAGTAGGGAAAAGAAGAAAAAAGGCAAGGAAATTTATACTAGGTGTGTATATATTTGATGTTTCCCTTACTTCCCTTCCCTACCTTTTCCTTCAAATCAAATATAACTTTATATGAATATATCCAAGTATACAATTAGGGCGGTGTTTGGAACCATTATCATTATTTCTTGAGAGGCATTTTTTGAAAAAAAGATGCTGCATTAGCCTGATGTTTTTCTAAAAAAACATTTTTTAGTTTTATTGTTTTTTATTTGATACCATTGTTGTTGCTGCCACATATGTTTTTCAATGCCATGTCAATATACTATTACTAGCAACAGTAGAAGCAAACAAAAAGAAACAATGAAAAAACACCAAAAGCAGCATTTTCTCATATCGTACATTTTTCAAATTCTAAACACGATCTGACAAAACATTTCTCGAAAAAACACATAACCAAATATCAAGAATCTTCTTTTTGAAAAAACGGGTTTTAGATGTCACAATGATGTGTAACACAGTTTTTTAAAGAAACAACATTAATTCCAAACACCTACTAGGTAAATGTAGAATCAACACGATATTAGGAATTAAGCCAGTGAATAAAATAAATTTACAATCATGTATTAAAATATAATTTCAAATAAAACTGAGAAGTGAGAACAGAAAGGCATGACTCAAGCCTTGGTTGAATTTCTTTAATAATTGAGCTGCTTTGATGAAATTGGGACCCATGACCCATTCACATAGGTAATGGGTAGAACCCGGATTAGGATTAGCTGCGTTTGATATGATGCACGGCAAGTGAGAGCAATGGAGTGGTTGTATATTTGTAGGGCATGGGCATGTATACACTATACTTGATTGAACAACCATCAATTCAGATTCAGCTGCACTTAATCCGGACTCAAATTCTGATGGCTGTGGCCATCGTTGGACTCGTTTATGGACGGTGGGTTCTGTAGACAGTACTACGCATGATTGACCCATACAAACCCAAGGGGACAAAGGCCAATATCATCAATGTGAATACCCTATTAATTAATTTGCTTGGTCCCAACTCCCAATAATCAGTCCATCACGTCCTATATATCAACAATTTGACAAGTTGAATGAATACATTTTGTTTTTTGTTAATTGGATAGTTATAACTTAATTTGTTTGGTCCCATTAATCAGCACTCTCTCTGTTGATTAAATTTCATTAAGCAAAGAAAAAAATAATTATAATAATTAAGCTACCACTTCCACTCTATGATAAGTGCAATCGGCAGATACCCCGCTTTATCCATCTCAATGGGGCGAGCTCTTTTACTTTGAAAATTTGATTTTAGGGTGGATATGAGTTTTGGGATTTTAAGATATCTTATTAGGCTAAACCTAACCTTCACAATTTTTATATTATATGTGAATGGATAATTGATTATTTGTGTATTTTCTATATGTTTTAATTAAATAATTAAAATATTTGATGCATGTTCATGTTCATGTTATTTTATTTATTTATTGTTTATATATGACAAAAAATAATATGAAATTAGATGTATGTAAATTCTAGAATCAACATGCTAACCCTACCCACCCTCACATGTGGGGATTGGGGAGGGTAGGGTGAGGGAGAGTTTTGCATTATCATGTGTATCAGTGAGTTTGACTTTTCAAAATCCATTCCGCTATGGATTTTGAGAGAATACGGATTAAAAGATCTAGAAACATAAATAGAATCTAAAATTTACAAAACCCTTCCTGAACCCCCTATACAGTAGAGATCTCATGGCTTTCTCAACAAAAGCACTATCATGTGTTACATTATCATGTGCCCCGGGAGTTTGTCTTTTGAAAATCCATTCCGCTATGGATTTGAAGAGGGTACGGTTGAAAGATCTAGAAAGCATGAATAGAATAAAAAATTTACAAAACCCTTCCTTAACCTCCTATACAGTAGCATAGAGATCTCGCGGCTTTCTCAGTAAAAGCATCTCTGACCTGGTCCAAATATTTATACTTTTTGGGTCGATAGTCCTTGCATGTATTAATTATTTTATTTTACTTTAAGCAAGCCCATGAGCAAATTCATTGATTCAACAGTCTTCTCAACCTAGTTGATAAACAAAACCAAGAAGTTCATCAGTCCAATTTATATTATTATAAACAGAAATAGTAAAAGCAAACCCCAGCCAAAGGTTGAATTTCCTAGGAAGGAATTGAAAGGAGAAATTGCTCATCAGAAAGACCCTGGCCCTAGCCCACCCCTAACTTTAAAAGCAACTGAGAATAACTAGTGCACGGGTCCAACCATAACCAGCCTGTAATTACTTAATTAAGAGCTAAAAGTGGAATTAACCACATAATCGATCTCGAGATGAGGTTTGCCAAATTAAAGCCCATAGCTGGCTGTGACTCAGGTGAGGAAGGATGGGGAGAAAAGATGGACCCATGATATATAACATCTATCTGTAAATTTTAGGCTGAAAGTGATTTAAAATAAGTGTTTATTTGGGTTGGGATTAAATGATTACTTTGAGAATAAGATAACTGGTTAATTCAAGAAATTCAAAATTAGAATTTATTTTTAAGTACTTATTCAATAAGCCATGGTTTTCAAAATCAGACTGGACTAACCGGCCAAAACTCACTTTTTGGCCAACAAAACATTGATTTGGTCAGTGATCTGTTGATCGAGGCAGTCGAACCGTTGAATCAGACAATGGTTTTTTGTTGTTTTTTTTTACTTTTTTTTTATATATTTATTTAAGTTACAATGGGTCGTCCATTCGAATTGGACACCTAGACCGTTCGACCCAGGAACCGGTCCCTAGAATGATTCCTTGTCTGGTCTGACTTTAAAAACCTTGCAATAAGCACTTATTTCCTTTCTAGCCTGTCTTGACCCACCACATTATTTTGAAAATACCTATACTACTACCCGTATTTGAAACAAGTGCTTTTTTAGCAAACTCTCATAAACACATATAGGCCAGGTTTGGGAGTGCTTAAAAATAAGTGCTTATTTGGGCCATTAAGAGCTTATTGGTATTTGGAAAATATGCCTTAAATAAGTGCTTATTGTAAAAATAAGGGCTTATTTTTTAAGCCCAAATTTCCAGCTTTTTTTAAGTGCTTATATAATAAGCACTTATTCAACTTTTTTCTTCCAAAATTACCCTAGTTGAATTTTATAAAAGTACTTTTATGAAAGCACTTATACAAAAATACTTTTATGAAAGCACTTTATAAAAGTAAAAAGTACTTTCATAAAAATGTTTTTGTAAAAGTATGTTCGTAAGTGTTTTTATAAAAGTACTTTCGTAAAAGTGTTTTTATAAAAGTACTTTCATAAAAATGTTTTTATAAAACTACTCCATAAAAGTGTTTTTATAAAAGTAATTTAATGAAAGTTTTTTCAAAGGATATATTTTGAAAATTTAAAAAGAAAATAAAGAACAAAATAATCACAAATGCTTATTCAAGTGCTTACGAGAGAAAAAATTCTCAAACACCCAATACAAAAAGTTAGATACCAAATACAAATAAATACTTATTTGAATAAACACTTATATTTAAACACTTAATTTTAACTTAAATACTCCCAAACATGATCTTAATAAAACAAACACCTATTTTTCAGACAAATACTCCCAAACTTGCCTTAATTTCATTAGTATAAAGTACAGTGGACGTGAAATTAAATTGGGTCCAGTGACTATCACCGTGACCCCAATGGAAGATGCCCCACCGCCCACCCAGGTTTCAGACTGCTCGAGACAATTCAAGAGTTATGGGTGAGGATGGGCCAATCTGCAATCTCCAATCATACTGCAGGTTGCATACATGCATACATCTGATTTGATCGACTCCTCGGCCAATTGTGCCCCCCACTTCACTTTCGGATGCACTTGTACCAAAAATAAAAGAAGAATTCTTTATTAGACCACCGCTGTAACAGAGGAGAGCTCCGCTCAATTTGGCAAGTCATAAGTTTGGCTAGAAAGAACCACACTGAATTTAAAGGTGTATAGTGGCCCGTGCCGCCCTCCCTAGTGAATAGTTTGATGATCGGCCCGACATGGCAAATGACCCAAGCTGTGTGGGCCCGTGCCATGGATTGGGTTGGTCCGTGGGCTAAGTTTGGCCAAAGTTAGGCTATGGATTGGGTCAAAGTTATTTTTGCTTATTTATTTAAAGAATTAAAAAAACTTAAAATTTTAATTTTATATGAATTTTGATGTATAAAATATTATAATTGTTTATATATACACTAGTTAAATAAATTAGTATAATAAAATTGAAAATAATCATTTATTTTATTAATATATTATATATTATATATTATTATATAATTATAATTTATATAATATATAATATATAATATATAATATATAATATATATAAATATAATATATTATATTATATATATTAATATATAAATAGTATATATGGGTTGTGTTGGGCCAGTCACGGGCTAAGCCGTGCTGGCACATAGGCCGCAGTTGGCACGGTCCGCGGACCTAAAACCCTAGGCCTAGCACAACACGGACCATCGTGCTAGGCTTGGCACAGCTCGCATGCCGGGCCGAGCGGCACAACCCAATTTACACCTCTAACTGAATTATGTTAAAAGTCAGTTCACATTTGTGCCCCACAACACATCCCAATCTTGTATTGGGTACATCTCCCGATGATTAGGTCGAGAGATGATGAAACATCGTTGGGAGATGTTCCCAATACAAGGTCGGGATGTGTTGTGAAATATTGTGGGGCGCAGATGTGAACTAGTTAAAAAGTAAAAACTACTGTGTTTGATTGTTTTTATTTTTTATTCCATCAGATTCAAAGGAATTGGCTAATTTCTTATGCCACTTCCACTAGATGTATTGTATCGTAGATAGCCCATGCATGCAGAGAGACCTCTCAGGACCATAGATGATCGGACCATTCAACCTAAAAACCATTTAGATAATTGGTTTCGTTTCACTCCAAAACCGTTCCTTTACTAAAAATTGTTGATTTAATCAGTAACCTACTTTTGGACAATGAAATCATCAACCCATTTGACCCAGAGAATGATTTTTTCTATCAGATCATCCATTTCAACCGAACGATTAAACCACTAACCAAAAAATCGGTGGCCAAAGCAGTTACAATTTCGAATAGATCTCCAATGTGACGATTGATCTGGTTTGGCCATATATCTTAAACATTTGAGTTGGCTGCCTTTTTATGCTTCTCAAAGCGGCGATCTCCACTACAAAGATGAATATGAATCCCACTTACACTTTGATGGTGGGCATAACAAAAAACAAACCAACTACCGGCATGGTTTATATTTTATAGAACAGGCAATTAATATTAATTTGCTTTGATATAAATTAAAACACCAAACTGACAAGTTGGTGCTAGCGTGAATGCGTGATGATTCTTTAATTAGCATCTAAATATAAAAAATATATTATTCATGTACCACTACCTCACATTATTTATTAACAATTTTTGTATTGGTAATAAATTTAGGAGTGAAGAGAACAGAACCAGCCAACATAGACAAGATTGAAGGAAAAGAAAACAAAATCTGAGGGCCCCATTGATACGTTTTTTTGCGTGGATTTTGGGCTGTTTATAAACTGAGAAGAGCGATTTTTTATTTATTCCTGTTTGATTTGCAGAAGATTTAATCGCCAAAAAATAATGCATCAAAAAGATGCGAAAAATCTATTTTGAACTGATTTCGAGAAGTTTCAAATAAAGTATCCCACGTTTTTCGCTTTTTAATCTCGCACAGAAAGACACAACAGACGCACAAAAAAACATACGTCTGCCAAAAATTCAATGCGTCCTTCGACTGTCTGAGCAATAAGAAAGATTCTCAATTCGTCCTATCTCCTTTATACTAGAATCCAAAAATCAAAGAAATGTAAAGAAGAAGAGTATGAAAGCAAGAGAAATATTAATCAACCTCAAAGATGTGAAGCATATTTCTTTTTCTTTGTCTATTCTTTGAATATTGGGAAATAAATGAAACCTTCTTAGGCAGGCATGAAAACATGTCTCTGGGGAGTGATGAGTAGTACTGCAAATTGGATTTTCATGGACTCTGTGTTTCTGTAAGGGTATTTTAGACCAAACAAGAATTGAAAATTGAAGGGTGATGCGGCAATACTGAATGAATGAATGATCAATGAAGATACATGAAAAGACAGCGTATAGTGGCCCGCTCTCCTCCCTTTCACTCTTCCCTGAGACCGGAGAAGAAGAATTCAAACAAAATTCCCATTTTAAGAATTGCTTACGACGATGGTTGGTAGTTGGTACAACTCCCTTCCCACGAATCAACGAATGAAACAGATTCCATAAAACTGGTTCAAGAAACTCTCTCTCTCTCACTAAATCCACCCCAGAGCTCAAAAAGAGTTCCGCTTTATTGCCTTCTATTCCTGGAACTACATTTGAAGAAACGTACTTGCATTCCCTGTATCTATATTGCTCACCAGATTAAGTACAGGGATGAAAAGCTGTTACGTATTGATATTTACAGATTTCCATTCCAAATCCAAAGCAAAGAGAGGAAATGAAACAAACCTACATGGTACAGAGCACACCGAACACAGTGAAACAGAGGATCTAACCTAGTTTCGTGAGGGGGACGGAAAAAAGAAACAAGAAAGTGGATTGAAATTTGAAATATCAGGACTCACGAAATCATCAAAATGGCGCAGAGATATATTAAACTTGTCTTATTTGAATGATTTTTCTACCAAAAATGTGTAGATCTCTTGCAGGACGGCGGGCTAATTTGGGGGACTGTAAAACCACCATCGTCTCTCCACCGTTTGTTTGCAGCAGTCTTTTGATTGCTTGCCTCCTTAAATCCATTTTCAAAGTTGATTTCGTTGGGTAAGCAGTAAGGAGTGGTTGAGGCTTGTGGCACTTGAGGTACGCAGATCGTTATATCTTGAGCAGCGAAGCTCCAACTGTTTTCGAGATCCATATCCTGAATTTGAAACGGAGATAGATCATCACCCTGAAATGAAACCAACAATCAACAAAAAAAACAGGTTTAGATTTCATTTATTTTCTCTTTTACCCAGTTGGGTCTTCTGGAGGGGAAAGAAAAACGGTGCACAGTGCAAACCTTACAGAAACCATGGGGAGCAGAGTAGGAGTCAAGAAAGTCCTCGACTTGCCATCCCGGCAACATCTTTATCAAGTACTCCGATATGCTACTGGTCGATCCCCCTCCGCTTGCCGGATGATCATCAGACTTGTGAGTCGTAATAGTAGCAGTAGTTGTTGGTGGCGGTGGCGGTGGTGGAGGTGACGGTTTCTCAACTACTGGCGGTGTAGGATGAACAACCGCTCCAGAACAAAGCGGCACGGATTTCTTTTTCAAGTAAAGCTTTGAGTTGTTTAGTTTATCTTTCACAGAATCACAGACATCATTGATGGATGAGTTGGTGGTGGAATAGAGAGATGAGGAGGGAGAAAGCTTCACGCCGGTTAGGAGAAACCTGTTGTGTTTTTTGGTCTGTTCGTTGGCCGTGTGAATGGGAAGGTCACACTCTCTGCATAGAATAGCTCTGTCCTCCTGACAGAACAGAAAGGCGCGCCTCTCCTACAAGAACAGAAAGGGAAGAAAAATAATTAAACGAACAATGTAAAGCTCTGGAAATTTGAGAGCAGAGAGAGAGAGAGAGAGAGGGAACCTGGCAGACGTCGCAACGAGGGGTTTCTTTGAAGGAAGGATGGAGGAGAGAAAAGCGTAGGTGTTTGCCGGCGAGCTTATTGGCGTGGTGGACGCGTCGGTCACAGCCATCGCAGAGAGCAGCCTCGTCAGCGGAGCAGAACAGGGAGGCTTCATCTTGATTACAAACGTCGCACTGGATCTTCATTGTGTATGTTATTTATTGATTTGCTTTTAGCCTGGCGAGAGAGAAATGAACAAAGAATGATGGAGAAGAGAAAAGGAGGAGCTTCAACCAAACTCACACTCACAGAACCAATCAAGAGCAAAAATCGGGAATTGAAGTGTCGACTTATAAGAGGAAGAAGGCGACACTTTTTGCTCGATTTAATGAATAAATTAATAAATAAAATATGATGAGATTGATATGGGATTGTAGTGGACCTGCAGCCGATTGAACTCAACTACTGATCGTCGTCTTATCTTCTCTCTCTCTATGGTATTTGTTGATTGTATTGTATCTGTTGTTAAAAAGGAGACTAGCCAGGGAATCCATCTGAAAGTCTTAACCATCTGAATTCTCAGAGCCACTGTTAGTCTGTTATATAAAATATTTAAATGATCAATGTGTCACTCACTATATGGAGCAGCAACAGAGCTAGTTGAAAATATAATATAGATAAACAAAAATTACAAAAAAAAAGAATGGCTTCGGGTCTATTATTTCGTATTATTCTATAACTAGCGGGCACCCGTGTGATCTACGGGATTTATCAAAGGAAAGTGAAACAGTAGAAACCGATAATGCTATGTTATTTAAAATAATTAATTTTTATTTTAGTGACGATCCTCAACCTGATCCAACTCGCCAAATTACAAGAAATGTGACATTCATAATTCATAATTAGATTGAATCAAATTGAGTAGAACCCATGCATACATTATTTTTTGGTTTTTAATATTTTTAGTCCCGGTCAAGTATCACTATTAATTCCTATCCCCGCCCCCATCATTGCTAATGCATCTTCAATCCCATGAGGTTGAGGAAGCCAATTACTTGATAGAGACGGAAAAAACTATCATCCCTATAGGTCTAGCTAGGTTAGGCTAAGTTACAAATGATCATCTCTACTAAGAAAAAGTTTTATGACATTTTTAATTAAGTCATTGATAGTTTTATTATTTTAATTAATTTTATATGGAATGCACATGTTTTATTTTATTATTTTTAATAATTTTTATTGTTTATTATTAATTTTAATTATCCTATTAATAATAATTATTTTTAAATAGAATTCAAATGTATTTTAATATTTAATTTAGGAATTGCTAATTTTTATTAATTTCTTTTTTTAATAGTTGTTAGACAAAAACTTGCTAAAACTTAATATTTTTATTAACTTTAGTAACTTTTTGTTAATGAATTGAAATGTAAAATAAATAAATGGAATTTTCATATCAGTAAAATTCTCTCTTTGGAATGATCACCCCTAAGCAAATTGCTTTTTGTATACTATATTAATGAGGAGAGGAGAAAAATAAAATAAAAAAGGAAAAAGAGTATTGTTATTTTGTTGTTGATGTTGTTATTTATGGGAGGAGAGAGATTGAAAGTGAGTGAGATGGAGAAATTATTATTATTTTTATCATTATTATTATAATTGAACACTTATTATTATTATTATTATTCATATCATTATATACTAATAATAATTATTACTATATTATTAAAATTATTGTTATTATATTATTATTATTAAAAATAATATTAATTGATGTAGGCGCGCATGGCCTTGGCCAATGGCGAGCTTACATGTGTTTGATGGTGATGCTTATAGCGGACCCAGTCAAGACGTGCGTAGAGCAGAGGTTGGCGTGCAATTTGGAACCAATGGCGCGATCGCACTTGACGAGCTCGGGTGACCGCGACTCCCATGTCCAGACTACATCCTGACCGTCCGAGCCCACCTTCCAGGCGGCCTCAAGTATAAATAGGGGGCAATCCCCTCAAGGTAAACATTTGGAACCTAGACTTGAGAACTCTTAACTTCCTTTGTGGCCTCGTTTGAGTGTCTCCACCTCAGGTTTCTTCCACCTTGCATTGCACCCATACTAACTTAATCGTCAGAGTCTTCGCCTCAAGTACCAACACTGGGCCTTTGACGTTCTCCTTCCCTTGCTCCTCGCAGGACCGGCCTACCAGCCCTCGGCCACTCCAGGCATCGGACTACTCAGCCACACCTCGTCTCGGAATCGAATTGACAATGTTGCCCTCAGCCCATTTTGACCGGCAACAATTGGCGCCGTCTGTGGTAACGTCGCAAAGACTTCCCTCAATTAAATTCACACTCTAAGAAATCTAAGGAACTAACCCCTAAGCTTCAACTGACATGACAAGAAACACCAGGAACACTCAGAACCTAGTAATGATGGACCAGTTTCAAGTGGTCCTTGACCGGCTTGACAACCTTGTGTAGAGGTTGGACGAGGTGGGGCACCCGGAAGGAGGCCGCCCTCAGGGTAGCCACCCCGCTAGAAGCCTGGGGCACCATGGCGAGTGTGCGTCTCCGGACTCGTTAGCCATTGGCCTAGTCAGATCTAATAGGGCTGACCCCTCAGAGTCCAATAGTAGCCGACATGCCAGCCAGCCGTCGAGGATCTCTCGACCCCCTAGCCAAAGAGGGGAAGAATCTGCATAGTCTCACGACCACCGCCGAGACCAAGAACATCACCATTGCCACCGACGAGAGAACTACGATGACGAAGGCGGTGGTCAAGTCATAACAACCCCCCTTTGAGGGCCAAGGGCCGATGCTGCGCCTCTCCCTCTCACGTCTCAGACCTCTAAGACCTCCTGAACAACAGGCGGGATGCCAGAGCCATCCATCTAGGAGGATGGATGCCTTCATCTCGAATATCATCGCCAAGCGTCTCCCGCCGCACTTCAAGGCGCCCATGCTCGAGATGTATGATGGAATAACGGACCCAAATGACCACTTTGAAAGTTTTATGGCACTCATGCTCCTCTATGGATATTCTGATGCCTTGGCGTGCCAGACTTTCTAGGAAACTTTCAAGGGGACAGCCCGTCGATGGTTCTCCGGACTCCCACCTCTGTCTATAGGTTCATGGGAACAGTTTGCCAGTCTCTTCCTCACCCATTTCGTTAGCAGCAGGCAATGCCAGAAGAGTGTCGTCTCGCTCATGGTCATTCTATAGAAGCGCACGAGAGCTCGTGGTCCTACATTGACCGCTTCAAGAAGGAAGAACTCAAGGTCTGGACCTTGACTCCATGGTCTCCACGCACTCTGCCATCAAAGGCCTCCTGCCAGGCTCGACCCTCAAGTACTTGGTAGCCAAGACCCTGCCAAAGTCCAAGGCAGAATTCTTGAAGAAGGCTCAAAAGTATATTGCCGCCAAGGAGGCCTCGACCGACAATCGCCGGGAAGGAGAGGCCGACCGCTATCACGAAGGCCTGTAGAAGAAGAGAGGAAATGGAGTTGGCTGCAACGACAACAACAATAACATCAGCAAGGACAACAAGAAGCTGCGACCTTGGCCCTGGCTTATAGCAAGTACATTCCACTCAACTCCACCCAAACACAGATCCTCATGCAAGTAGGGAAAGAGGAGTACATGAAGTGGCTAGAGAAGATGAAGAGGAACCCCAAGAGGGAAAACCCAAAGAAGTACTGCAAGTATCACCGTGGCACGGGCCACAATACCGAGGACTTCTATGAGTTGAAAAATGAAATCGAGTCCCTCATCCGCCGCGGCCATCTGAAGCAGTACTTTGGGGGCGAGGTCGGTGCCTCGTCCTCGCAGCAGCAGTAATAGCAGCAACAACAGTTAGTCGGCATCATAGACTTCATCGTCAGGGGCACGACCTTGGGTGGAGCCTTGGCCTTGGCCCGCAAGGCCTATGGCAGGCAGTTGAACATCCAAGGGCTAGCCCCCAAGAAGTAGAAGCAGAGTGAAATCCTTGCCTTCACAGACAAGGATTTGAAGGGGATCATAGTCCCCCATGATGACGCACTTGTGGTATCCACTGTCATCGTGAATTTTATGGTGAACAGGATATTGGTGGACAGCGGTTCCTCGGCCGACATCCTCTTCTATGATGCATTCGAGATAATGGAACTAGCGCCCAAGCGCCTCCAACCCACTGACGTGCCACTCGTCAGCTTCTCCGGGAATGTGGTCAGACTGGAGGGAAGAATCACCCTACCAGTCATGGTGAGGATCGACTCCCCTTACAACACCATTATCGGAAGGCCAACCCTCCACGCACTCAAGGCAGCCATCTCCTCCTACCACTTCGCCCTCAAATTCCCCACCGAGCACGACATTAGAGTTGTTTGCAGGGATCAACAAGTCGCCTGCCAATTCTACGTGGCAGCACTGAAGGGTAAGAAGAAGGAAGCCCTGCCACTTGAGGGCCTCAAGCTCAGGGAGGAACCAACGAGCCGAGGCCAATCGACCGAAGACCTCATTTCGATCCCCCTAGACGAGGCCGAGCCTGAGAAAATAGTCCATGTCGGGTCCAACCTTCCCCCAGAAAGCCTATCCGAACTGGTAAGTTTCCTCAAAACTAATGCCGACGTCTTTGCTTGGTCTGCCACTGACATGCCTAGAATTGACCCTTCAGTCATCATTCACAGGTTGAGCATGGACCCGAGCTCTAGGCCAGTTCGGCAGAGAAAGAGAAACTTTGCACTGGAGCGATGAAAGGATATCGGAGAGGAAGTTGACAAGCTACTCGACATCAGCTTTATCTGAGAGGTACATTACTCTAACTGGTTGTCCAATGTGGTTATGGTAAAGAAAGCTAATGGGAAATGACAGATCTGTATTGACTTCTCAGACCTCAACAAAGCCTGTCCCAAAGATAGTTTTCCTTTTTTGAGGATAGACCACCTCGTTGACGCCACCATAGGGTATGAGCTACTTAGCTTCATGGATGCCTTTTCCGGATATAACCAGATCATGATGCACTCCGAGGATGAACAGAAAACCTCATTCATCATCTAGCACAACATGTATTGTTACAAGTAGAGGTGGATTTGAGCCGAGCCGAGCCGAATAGTATTAGGCTCGAGCTTGGCTCACCAAAGTACTACAACGCTCAAGCTCGAGCTCGAGCTTGGTTTGAGCTAGAACCTTGAGCTCGAGCTCGGCTCAGCTCAAGCTTGACTTGAGAAAAAAGTGTTTTATAAAAATAACAAAGTATGTATAAAAATATCTTTTATTTGTAATTGGGCTCGAAGTTCAGTTGAAATTGAGCCAAGTCGAGCTTTTCATGAGCCGAGCTCGAGTAGCTCGTGAAGAGCTCGACTCGTAGCCACCCCTAGTTACAAGGCCATGCCCTTTGGCCTCAAGAATGCCGGGGCCACTTACCAGCGCGCCATAAATAAAGTTTTCAAGCACCAGATGGGGAGAAACGTCAAAGCCTATGTTGACGACATGGTGGTGAAGAGCTTAAAAGCTAACCAACATACCTTGGACCTAGCTGAGACCTTCGACAACTTGCGGATATACAACATGAAGCTAAAACCTAGTAAGTGTGCCTTCGGCATCACAATGGGAAAGCTCCTAAGCTTCATCGTCATGTAGCAAGGCATAGAGGCTAACCCAAAGAAGATCCGAGCTATTTTGGACTTGCACACCTCGGTTAGTCAAGGAAACCCAGAGACTCACTGTCCCTGTGGCCGCCCTTAGCTGCTTCTTGTCGAAGTTGGATGACCGCTATCTACCGCTCTTTCGGGCCATCAAGAAATTGAAGGACTTTTAATGGACAGAAGAGTGTTAACACGCCTTTGAAGAACTAAAGTCTTACCTCGCCTTGCCTCCCCTCCTCACTTAGCCACTTCCAGGAGATGTGTTGTACTTTTATCTCTCGGCCGGGATGAGGCCATTAGCTTGGTACTGATTAGAGAAGACGGAGTGCAGAGACTGATTTACTACGTTAGCAAAGTTCTCTACAACACCGAGACTGGTATCCCGAGGTGGAGAAGCTGGCCTTCACCTTAGTGGTCTCGGCCAGGAAGCTTAGGCCGTATTTTCAAGCCCACACCTTCACGGTCCTAACCAACCAACCCCTCAAAGCCATTCTTGCCAAGCTAGAGGCCTCGGGGTAACTAATCAAGTAGGTCGTTGAACTGTCAGAGTTCAACCTCCAGTACCAGTCGAGACCTTCAATCAAAGCGCAAGCCTTGACCAACTTCATGGCAGAATGCACATTCAGGCGAGCCCTGGACCAAGCCCCATAAAAAGAAGAGGAAGAAAGACCTTGGTCGGCCGAAGGAGCTCAGCCTACTTGGGAACTATTTGTTGATGGATCATCCAAATCTAAGGAAAGTGGAGCCGGTCGCATACTTCTCACTCCAGACAACACCAAAATAGAATACGTGTTGTGGCAACCACCTCGGAGGCAGAGCCTTGGCCCAAAAATCACTAAGGCAAGGGTACTTCTGGCCAATGGTTCAAAAGGATGTAGTCGAGGTAGTGCAAAAGTGTGACTGATGCCAGAGACACTCCAACATCTCCCATTGGCCAATGACAACTCTGTCGGCCCTCAGCAGCCCTTGATCCTTTTCCAAGTGAGGCATGGACCTCCTCGGTCCCTTCCCTCAAGCCACCAGAAACAAAAAGTACCTCATCGTCGCCATTGACTCTTCCCCAAATGGGTCAAAGCTGAGCCGCTGGCTACCATCACGGCTAGAATGATACAAATTTTCTTCTAGAAAAACATCATCTGCCACTTCAGCCTCCCCCACATGCTAGTCACCGACAATGGGAAGTAGTTTGACGATGCGAGGTTCTGAGAATGGTGTGCCTCCCTCGACATCAAGCAGCAGTACACCTTGGTGGGCTATCCCTAGACTAATGGCCTAGCTAAGGTCACCAATAGGACTATCCTAGAAGGGATGAAAACCAGACTTGACAGAGACAAAGGCCTCTGGGCCGACGAGCTGAACAGTGTCCTGTGCGCTTATTGAACAACACCTCAGACAGCCACGGGGGAAACCCTGTTCAACTTAACATACGACACTGAAGTTGTCGTTGTAGCAAAGATTGGTCAACCGATGCTTCAAACCAAGGCGTACAGTGAAGCCGAGAATAGGTATAGATTAGAGGAGCAACCTACCAACAGAGAGTAGCTCACTACTATAACTCAAGGGTGAAAGAAAGACATTACAAAGAAGGAGACCTCGTCATCAGAAAAGTCGTAGTATCCAAGCTTGGTATAGGCAAGCTAAGCCACAACTAGGAATGTCCCTACAGAATCAAACAAGTTGTTGGCCCCGGCACGTTTCAGCTCAAGCATCTAAATGGAAGATTAGTCCCTCGGACATGGAACACGGAAAACCTCTGAATGTATTAGCAATGAATGTACTCCCTATTAGCTGAACAATGAATACAAGTGTTAAGTTCCTCCCTCTCGGCTCAATGTCTTAGTGTACAAGTTATTATTTTTGCCAAGTAGCCAGGACCCCTCGGCCACACGGCCAACCGACATGTACATCCTCCTTCGAGGCTACACACTCGGACTGAACGGTGGTCGAACACACGTCTCCTTACGAGCCATACGTCCACCTCGCCTTCACGCTAAGGCTGGAAAAGACAAGGACCTCGGCATAGGCATTGACCAACAACCCCGACCTGTAACAAATAAATTCACTAAAATAATAACCTAAGTACTATGCCAAATAGGAAGAACGTGGTGACCTCGGTTAAGTGTGCCTCCTAGCTCAGGCCGTCCGAAGGACCCCCCCCCCCCTAGGGCACTCTTAAGAAAGGTAAGTCGGGTCGGCAAAGGTATAGTCCTCTCCCCGACCCCTCGGTAGCAACAAGCCACCTTGACTTCACACACTTAGCACAACAAAGGTTAAGTGGGGTACAACCTTGAGCACCTTGGTGGCTCACCTCGACCTCACCCAACCAATTCCTAAGGGAGACAGAGAGCAGGCTAGGAGAGCTGATTGTAACTCCCTTTCCTCCCGGCCGAGGGAAGGGGCCCCAAGCACCTCGGTGGCACAGCTCGACCTGGGACAAACTCCTCTAACTCAACTTCTTAGGCGAATGACTAAGTGGAAGGGCACTTCAGATGACAACTTTTTGCTACTTGTGGCCTCTCGGAAGGGGGCATAGACCCCTAAGTAAAAAAAAAAAAAAAGAGAAAGAAGAAAAAGAGAAGAGATAGAAGCAACAAAGGCACAAGATATGCAAAAAAGTATGATTCATTGAGTGTTCACTTTTAATGCTTACAAAATAAGGCCTCGGATGGGGAGGGTCGGGCCCTTTACAAAAAAGATAAACAAAAATACGAGAAGGAAACAACAAAAAGAAGGCAAAAGGGCCCCCTACGCCTCACCCTTGGCAGGAGGGCAACCAAGTCCTCGATAGCAGGGGCAACATAATCCTTAGCGACTGGAACGATGAGATCCTCGGCAGGGAGGGCTTCAATGTCCCCCGGGACCTTCAACTGATCCACTGGGAAATCTAGCACCAACCTCAACACCTCGAGCTTCATATCCTCGATCTCTTCTAGATAGGAGTCGGCCTTGTAGTCGGTAAGGCAGTGTTGATAATCCTCCATCGTCTTCTAGATGTCGATGACATCCTTCGCCCTTTTCTCGGCCTCCACTGCTTGCGCCTGGGCCACCGCCAAGGCCTCGTCAAGGCAGACACGCTCGAGCTCGGACTTCTTTAGAGATTCTTGAAGCTCGGCCATGTACACCTTCTCGGCCTTGAGGTCCTCTTATAGTGGTGACCTTTCTCCCTCGCTCACCGCCCTCGGTTGGGCGGTCCTTGTGCACTAACCTCTTCCTCGGAGGGTGTTAAGGCATTTCAGCTGGCTTCTTCTAGCCAGTTTCTCGCTAGCGGCTCCCTTCAGCTGGCCTGTTGCCTCGGTTGGCCCCCGTGCCAGCTGGAGCCTGAGACCGAGGCGTCCTCTTGGTAGAAGCATTCCCTCTCGGCAGCCTCCCCGATTTGCCCTCGCCTGGCGCTCTCTTCTTGGCTTCCAACAGTAGCCACTTTGCATCAACCAACATCTCTACAAGAAAACGAAGCGAGCGTCAATACCTCCAAGAAAACTAAAGCTCCTCCTCCACTAGGGGCTTGGCTCGGATCATCCCCAACACGAGAATGTGGGCCATCATGTCGGCTTCATCATCTCAAAGTAAGGGCTCGGATTTTTGGGCAGACATGTACATATCCCCCCAGTCTGACCTAAAGGACCAACCCTCGGGGCAGGAGATGAAGAAGAATTTGCTCTTCCAATTGTGTACATACAAGGGGTTGTCTACAGGTTGGCCTCTCCGAGATTGAAAGTAATATATACCCTCCTTGAAAGGGTGCAGCCTCGACATGAACATGGCGCGAAAGGTTTTTTACGTTAGTTTCAAGTCTCGAAGCCAAGTCACAACCAACATCACAATGATAGTCCTAAGAGCATTAGGGGCTAGCTGACTAATCGTGATGTCGTACCACCTCAACAGCTCGGGGATCAGAGGATGGAAGGGAAACCAAAGGCCAAACACCCAAAAGTGTTGGTAGACAGAGATTTCCCCCTCCTCTGGCGTCCACGGCTGATCACCGGCGTTGGGAACCCTAAGCCTATAGGACCGAGGTATGTAGTACTTCCTACCCAAAGTCTTTATTTGCTCAAAGTCAAGGGTACTATCTAACTCCAAGCAGGGGAGATGACCAATCGTCACCCCTCGGGTAGCATATTTAGCCACCGCCCTCGGGCTGGGCTCGAGGACTTCTTCCCCTTCAACCACCTCAGGGGGAGTCCTCTCCCTCAGTACATTGAACTTGAGCCTCGGAGCGGGGACCTCAGCTTTCGAGGAACCTCCACTATGCCTGGCTAGTGATGGGAACCAGTAGGAACTCACCCCTGAGAGGTCTGGGAGCTCGTAGCACTCTGGGCCGAAGCTTGAGCAAGACATTGTGGAGAAGAAGCTTTTACCTAGATAAGACAAGGTCTAGAAGGCTCTAAGGAAAATGGGAAGCCGATGTCTCTCGGAAGCAAAGGCTCTGGGAAGCGAAGGTCACTTGAAGGCAAAGGCACTTAGAAGCAAATGGTGGGGGAAACACGACTAAGGCCCCTATTTAAAGGAAGATGGACGGCCTAGATCACCTCTAATCCAACGACTGCGTAACGACCACCTTTACGGTCCTATCCAACAACTGACACGCGTCACTCACCTTAGGAAGACGAAACGATGCCAGGTGAGCCTTCCAATCTCCTCGCCACATCTACCAGTTCGACTATCGACGCTAAAATGGAAAATGTGCGGCCTGACCTATCAGGATCCCGTCTCTCCTACAGACGCGACACTACAACCGGCCAAGGGCACGACCCTGACTCGCCAGTTTGAGAACCCATGACACACACGGTCTGAGCCCATCACTGAAATCTGTCTACCTTACGGTTGGTGGGTTGTCCGCAATGAGACCCCTTCAGCACGCGGCTAAGTCACAACTTCTTACCTCCAAGCATTACATCCCCGCCATCCTCAACCGTGGCTGATGCCTCGCACTGTCTCACCTCGAAAACAACAAGAAACAGGACAGAGGCAAGAACCCCTCTTGTCCATGTCTGGCACGAACGCCGAAGCCGAGGCCTCCAGACAGTAGGAGCCTCAACGACACCCCTCAGAAAGAGGAGCGAAGACCAAGTCGATGCCCCTGCAGGCAACACCATGTACCCCAACAAGCCGAAGCCGAGGCTGTGGCCCTCATTAGGAAGGCCCAACGGCGCCTCCCAGTACAATTAACACACTCTCTTTGGCCGAAGCCGAGGTCCTTAGCTTAGACCTCCACCACGACCTCGAGAGTGGGGCGCAAATGATGTAGGTGCACATGGCCTTGGCCAATGGCAAGCTTACATGTGTTTGATGGCTACGATTAGAGCGGACCCAGTCAGGGTGCACGTAGAGCAGAGGTCGGCGTGCAATCCAAAACCAATGCCACGGCTGCACTTGGCGAGCTCGGATGACCGTGCCCCCCATGTCCAGACTGCATCCTAATCGTCCAAGCCCACCTACCTCTAGGCAGCCTCAAGTATAAATAGGGGGCAATCCCTTCAAGGTAAACATCTGGAACCTGGACTTGAGAACTCTTAACTTCCTTTTTGGCCTTGTCTGAGTGTCTCCACCTCAGGTCTCGTCAACCTTGCATTGCACTCTTACTAACTTAACCATTGGAGTCTTCGCCTCGGGTACCAACCCAGGGCCTCTGGTGTTCTCCTTCCCTTGCTCTTCGTAGGACCGGCCTACCAACCCTCGGCCTCTCCAGGCCTCGAACTACTCAACCACACCTCGACTCAAAAGCAAATTGATAGTGTTGCCCTCAGCCATTCTGATCGGCAACATTACTAAATCCATGTAATGCATGGATTATTCTACCCATGTAATACACGGTTTGCTTAACCCGTTACCACATGGTATTCGTATCTATACGATTGAACAGTGTTGTTCGAAAACAGGTCGATGACGACCGAATAGTTCATCTTCCACCTGCACGGTAAAACGGGTTCTGTGACGACCTAATTAATTAGAGTAGTAGTTAGCATTGGGTTTGAGCCACTAAGACCTCACCCTTTGACAGGAAAATTGGCGAAATGAGTAGAAACTATTCAGAAGAATTTTGATCCATCTCAACATAACAACAATTATATGCCACTAAAACTCCATGGTTGGCATCTAAACTGCTCTATGGATACGGGTAGGTCTTCTAAGCGACTTTAGTTTCTGCAACAAGTTAACAGAAGGAATCAACTATTTAAATGAAGAACATAGAATACCTAAAAGGTAAAAGAAAAACACACTTTTGTTAGTCTCTTAGACAAGGATTTAAATACGTTTGATACCGGGCGTATTACGTAGATATCGATTAGTAACGATACGAGATACGCTTTGAATACAAGCGCATCCCGTCAATCATTCGTATCAAACAGATACGGATGTGCATTGGCCTGAATCGCATTGTATCGGCTGGTACAGGGCCGATATGCACCGATACGCACTGCGTCTATTCCGTAATCTCTATAAAAGAATTCAAATGAGGTGATTCGAACACAAGTCACTTCACATGCATTTAGAATTCACGGCATTTCCAAACCAATAAACCACGTTACATTTCATGATATAAAGTAAAATAAAATATATTTTATTAACGTTTTCTATTCACACACAATTTAAACAAAAAATACATATTTATATTTAACAATGCTAACTAAAAATTAAAAAAATAATATTTAAAAATATTATTTTAAAAACTAATAGAATAAACAATGTATTAAATCCACATTTATATAAAAAAGATGATTTTTGATATCAAGAAATTTATACAAATAGAATATTAATAATAGAATAATTATTTTAATACTTAGAATTTATAAATTTGCACATGATATAAATCTTAAAATTTTTATACACTTTTATTAGTTATACATTAATAAGTAAATAACAACATATTTATTTTTTACAAAAAAATAAAAATATTATATACAAAATATTGAGGAATATAATATTAAATTGAATCTATCAAACCCACTAGTCTACATTTATTTGAAAAATTGATTTTTTTTCATAAAATTTATATAAATAAAAATATTAATAATGGAATAACTATTTTAGTAATTAAAAACTATGAATTTGTATATGATATGCCTCTTAGAAATTTTAACAAATTTGATATACTTTAATAATTAGTTGACTTTTTCTTAATGTTAAAAAATTAAAATAGTAAAATAAAAAATAGTTGATATAATTATTAAAATATAATAGGTGCATATGTTTAGTGTCATGGACTCTTGATTGATGCACTATAAATAAAATTATGCATCTTGGTTCATTAATCGTAATATATTTCTTCGTATATCCTTAATATTTACATTTTTTATGCATTTATATACTATTTTGTGATCATTTTGATCTTAAATTTAGTGTTATTTATATATTTATGAAATTCGTATGTAGTTCCCTAGCATATCCATGCATTTCCATCTTTTTCGTCTGTATCCATGCGTTTTCAAAGTGTATCCATATTCGTATCCATATCCAAATTGTCTGATATGATACCCGATACCGATACTTTAATCCTTGCTCTTAGATCTTTATTGCAAAAATGATCGATCTCTTCCCGTTTTCATTTGCTAAAGGTCTCTTTGTTTCTTCTTTGTTACATAATAGTTTGTTGCTATGATAAATGGCTTTAGAAGATAAATGCTCCTCCAAGAAAACAAACATGTATACCACAATTATGGGATTGTTGAGATGTTGAGACAACTAAGCTTGGTTTGATTTGAAGGAAAAAGTAGGGAAAGGAAGGGAAAGGTAAGAAAATTTTTACAAACTTTGTATATATTTCCCTACCATTCCCTTCCTTTCCCTACCTTTTCCTTCAAACCAAACAAAGCCTTATTTAAATGGAAAGGCATGCTGGTGGGAGATGTTTTGGGAAGTCCAATGTCCAATCAACCACCATTCCATATAGATGGAAGGTTTTCAATGGTTGGCTTCCCTCTAATTATATTGTTGTAGGAAGACACCTCCTCGTTAAATAAATAGAGTAGCCGTCCTCTTTCATGCATTGTTTTGGAATTGCATAACTGGTGAGACCTGTATAGGAAAACTGATGAGGGCAAATTTGGCCCTCCGCTAACCTAGCAACATGTGGCATGACAGAACTGCCACATGATACCTCAGTGCCGCACGAACAACTGCAGATTCGATAAAGTCAAGTAGGTACATCTCGGAACTAGTCCGAGCACCTCGCACACAACTTAGGCACCTCGGTAGGGCGACTAGCAACACCTCGTTTAGGGCTAACTTATGGTACCTTGTCGTTACTGGTCCAATGGACCTCGGCGTGAGGAGCGACTTCCTCGAGAACTTGTCGACCTATGGTACCTTGTCAGTACCGGTCAAAGTGACCTCGGTGTGAGGAACGACCTCCCTCGAGGACTTGCCGACCTGACTGAGGTCCAAGTGGCGACCTACAAGACATGCTCGCTGACCTCCTCTGCATGCATCATGTCACTTCCAGGTCTCTCGGAAGTCGGCTCTCAAACTGAATGTTCTTGAGGAAACCGAATAAGGCACAAAGCCTGGTCTACATGCGTGACTACCTTCGAAGACTACGGATAAGTCAGGTGCGTCTTTTCGGAGATCTCGGACGCGGTGCGTGAAGCCCACACCAAACAACGCTTATATAAAGGTCTCATCTCCTCCTTGAGAGAAAATGTACGCACGATTTAGCTTTCAAATACTAGCAATATTGCTTTTAGCTCTCTCTAAAACCTCCAATTCATTAACTTGAGCATTGGAGTGCCCACACCGAGCAAAACACCCCGAACATTGACCTGTCTTCTTGCAGCTCGACTAGATGACCTCACTAGCCCAATGTCTGAGCTGTCTTCCTGCAGGGAGCACAGATCGCGTATCATCAAAAACCAAAAGCCTCATAAAGGGTCCTTGAAAAGTGAAAAAAAATGGAATTTATAAAAAAAGATAGAAATCATCAAGAAAAGGAGAAAATATATAAATACCTTTAACGGAAGGAGAGGCTTGCTGCTTAAGCTACTTGAGCTTAGAACGTGATGATATCCGTGCATGGACGAGTAATAGATAAAAGGTCCTATTGAATTGGGAGAGCTGAGTTGGAAGTGATTTAGAGGCATGGTGTCAGGAAAGCTGTGCCAGACAAAGTAAACAGATGAAATGATGGATATTTGATGACTTACAGAATCCCCGAGGAGGAGAGGCACTGAGATGCTCAAATCAGTGAAAGCAGTGAAGAGGTCGGCTAGGTCGAGTTATTTAGGACGAATTGGTATTCTTCGAGCAGTGTTGAAGAGCAATAGACAAGAGCTAGAGCAATAGAGTTGGAGTGCTTGGAGAGTGGAAGAAGAAAGTAATACCTCAAGGGGAGTTGCAGAGGTTCCCTTCCTCTGGGGTTTCAAGGCAGTTTTGCGTTCTCCATTGTGGGGAGTTGTGGAGGACCTGTTGTTCTGCCACATGCCCCTCATCGTCCAGGGTTCTCAGTCCGCTCGAGTCGAGGCTGATACGAGTTTGAGTCAATACCTGGTTTAAGATCTTTATAATATTTATAATATTAATTTATTTATAATCAATTTGAATTTAGTCAAGTTCGAATAACTCACAATTATTGACTCAAGTTGCATTCGAATAGGAGATCGAGCTCGAGTGGAACTTCGAGCTTAAATTTTGGAGTTGAATCAAGCTTGAATAGCACAATACTCAACTTGCTTTGACTTTATTACACCCCTTATTATCCTTTGAGAGGAAGAGTTAAACTGAAAATTCATGGATTTGTAGACAGAGTGCAACTTGGACCGGCTTGGTCTGAACCCAACTTTGGTTAAAGATCAGCTTAGAGTTGAGTGCATGTTTAACCCAACTTTGGTTAAACATGCATATCCATACATATCCATATATGCATGTTTTCATGAACCCATCCATCTAGAGTTGAAAATAGTATCCATTTGTCCAAATTTAAAGGGGCATCTATTGCAGACCTAGATATGAAAATAGCATCCGGCCCAATTATAAATGATATTAGTCCGGATTCTATTGCAGACCTAAATATGAAGGTTAGTAATGTTATTGTTCAAGAAAGAAAAGTCTGGAATAAATATCTCATTAAATCTTTAACCCCTTTCCATGTGTGGCAGCACAAAACCTATCCTGATTCCTTCTTTGGATACGGAGGGTAAAACTTTTTGGAAATTCACGTCCAGTGGAGCATTTTCGGTTAAAATCGCTTATAGGGAAGAATGCAAATTCAATAGAGGAGAAAATATGTCAAATGCGTATCCAAAGAGTTTCTCGAATCTAAAATTAACGCCAAAAAATAAGGTTTTTGGTATGTCCGAAAGCGTATCATTAACTACTTTAGAACTCCAGTTTCAATATTTATAAATTTTTCGATTCTCAAAATAACTACAAAACGTAGTTAGTGGTGAGAAAGGGGTCATATCCACAGGGAAGTGAGGGAAAAATTGTTACGTACTTCAATCTGGAGAAAATAACAAGATTTGAGATTACAGACATACAAATTTAATTAACTGAACTGGAATCCATTAAAATAAAATTCTAACAATGTTGAAAGTAAAAATTGCAGAAAAATAAATAAAAAACAGAAATAAAAATACTAAATAAAAAATTTGCAACTTAGTCGAATGTAGCAGTCTTCGGATCTATCCTTTGACCCTCGAACTCTTCGAGTTGGGCCTTCCGTCTTACCTGGCTGAATTTCAAATATGTAGAAAGGAAGACAAAAATTAAATTTGATAAAAATAAATTGTAGAAATAAAATAAAAACCGGAAATTAAAGAATAGAAAATAAAAAGACGTGTAAAAATTAAATCTAAAACTATGGGAAACTGGTTGGGATCCAGATCTAGAGGTGGCAGTAGTAGCTAGGTGAACTGCAAGCGGGAACCCCTCCTCCTGCCTGGGTGTTCGCCTCTTCCTCTACCCTTGAATTTCTCAAGAACAACCTTCCATCTTACCTGGGGGCAGAATCCAACCCTTTCTCAGGACCCCTTGGGTCTATTTTATAGAGAAGGAATGATAGGTTTGGGATTAGAGAGAAAGAAAGGGGTGGCAACTGGGTTTTTGCAGAAATATGGGCGTCCTAGGATTGAGAATGGAGGGTTAGAATTGTTCTAAGGTGATCCTAAGGCTAAGAAGAGAAGGAGATGGCGCCCAATATTATGTACGGCTGAGATTTGGACGCCTAGAATGGAGGGAGCAGATTTGGACACATAGAGCTGGAGAAATGTGATTGGTTGGTGTGATGTGGCGCCCTAAGGTGATTGGTTAAGGTTTACGGAGTGAGGTGTAAGGCTAAGATGCTGTCTAGGGAGAGATCTAAGGGTATGAGGGGCTACTAAGGGTTGGATGGTTGAGATTAGAGAGAGGTTGCCGTGAAAGGTGGGGATTTGTAGAGCTAGGGGTGGCTAGGAGATAAAGAGATGAGGGGGAGGCACCTAGGGCTTCGAAGAGAGAGTTATTTCACAGGAAAGGCGCCTATCTGGGTTTAGCAGATAGGAGGCACCCTCCTGTGCTCAGCCTTTCACAGAAACACCCCCTCTCTCAGTTGGAATTCGCACCAGTTTCCCAAAATCTGCAGAAAACCCTGTAGTTTTTCCAGTTTTTACCCATAATTTGCACAGGGACCCTTAGAGGTCACAATATTAAATTTAACCGGAAAAATGGTACAAATTAGCTAGTATAAGGTGTAAAATACCCCTGAAATGTTACCCTTAAGGCATCAAAATACAGAGTTATCAGTTTTTTTTTCCTCCTTAAATATAAACCCTCTTTGTAGTTTGTGTTGTGAAGATGAAAATGTTGACCACCTGTTTACTAAGTGTGATTTCACGAAACAGGTATGGCGAATTGTGAGAGAATGGTTCCCAATTCTTCCGGATAATGGTTCTTCTTTTAACCAATGGTAGGCAAGCTTTGACAATCTGAACCACTCTAATTTTACTAGTGAGGACAGAGAGAAGATTGCTTGTCTACTTTGGTTCATCTGGAAAAACAGGAATGAAAAGTGCTTTAATGATAAAAATGCTACTCCCCAATTAATAGTAGATAAAGCTGTGAATTATTGGCATGAGTTTAAGAGGAATGTTTTAAGTGAGAACAATGCCAATAGTATGGAATGTCTTTATATTGGCTGGTCCAATCCAAATCATAATTATATTAAAATTAATTTTGATGCCTCATAGAAGTGACGGTAAATGCGCATTCAGTTGTATAGCTAGTGATTACCAGGGGAACGTGCTCGAAACCAAGGCGTCTAAGATTGGGTATGCTATGATTAATCAAGCTGAAGTGTGGGCGGCATGGGAGGCCATAAACATTGCGTGCAACTACAGGGATAATCGGATCATCATCGAGGGAGATTCAAAGTTAGTCATCGAATGCCCTAAGGTTGCGTTTGGAAACAATGCAAATAAGTGTAAATGCAAATATGTAGAGTGTAAAACGGTTCATACAAATTGCAAAATTGGGTTAGTTTTGCACTGACAATTTTACCTTCTTACCAAACAGACTTTTAGCTGTAATGGATGCAAACATGAATTCCAATAAAGTATATGTGTTTTTTATCAAAGGCGCACTTGAATGTAAATTTACTTCTCTTTTATTGATGTACTTTTACATCTTATTATCAATGTAAATATTCATTGGTCTGTCATTTGTCAATGCATAAATATAACACAAGAAAAAGTGAACCAGAGTGCAAATTTACCCTGAACCAGGATTTATACTCCATTTGCATCGTTTCCAAATGCAGTCTAAAGGATCAATTAAACACCCGTGGAGAATAGTGAATATCATCAAGGAATACCAAAATCTGTTGTCCATGTTCAAGCTTAGTCCGATGTTCAGGCATGTTTACCATGAAGCTAACCAAGCAGCGGACTGGTTAGCGTGCCATGCTCTCTCTAACCAAGGAGTCTTGCCTAATTGTATTTCTAGTGGTCCTGATCTCATTTGTGGGGAAGAGCTACCCCCATCTTGTGTAGCTCCTTTGATTTCCCATAAAAAAAGGGCATCTAATGCAATTAAAAAAGGTAATCTGAATTTGATCCATTTATAATTGGATTGAATATGAATGCTATTCACTATCAGATCTGATACGATTTGATTCCAAATAAATTTGTATTTTCTTGGTAAAAACATGAACTTGTATTTATATAGCGTGCATTGTAGCTATAAGTAAATCAAAGTTGGTCTAAATGTTATTTATTAAAGAGTCATAGGTTTAAGTTAATATTGTTTTAAGTAATGAACAACATTCCATTGTCCATTTTAGCCTGTTACTTAGGGGGTGTTCTACAACGTTATTTGTTTTTTTGTTGCTGGTTCCAAAAATAAATCAAAACCATCTAGTTGAAAACAGATTTTTTTCTTAAAGTAAAAACACAAAAATCATGTTCTTGATTGTGTGTGTGTTTTTTGTTTTCAAAACTAGAACCAAAAGCATGTTTTTGAATCTAGTTTTAAAAACATGTTTTCATATGATTATTTAACATCATATTCCATAAATCATATAACTTCTATACTAGAAAATTTGTTTTTGTTTTAAAAAACCATTATTTTAATGGTTACAATACATGTATTCATTTTT
The DNA here is from genome assembly GCF_055504915.1 of Nelumbo nucifera. Lineage (NCBI taxonomy): Eukaryota > Viridiplantae > Streptophyta > Magnoliopsida > Proteales > Nelumbonaceae > Nelumbo > Nelumbo nucifera. Next base: position 56,182,186 of record NC_142654.1, read on the forward strand.
TAAAACAAAACCAACTATTTTTTCTTTGAAAACAAAAACAGAGTTGAAGAATAAGTTTTTGTTTTGTTGTTTTCTTTTCCTTTTTTTCTTGCTGATGTGGTGATTCCTAGAACAAATGAAAACAAAAGCATTCTGGTTGTAGAATGTCTCCTTAGTTAGTCGTGAGCTTATGACATGAGGCATTTAGACTTAGTAATATATAGGGATTTTTAGGGCTCAACTGGATGAGGCCATCCTAGTTCTATCATATTGAACTTCTCGTCAACCCTGGGAATCTGACCCGAGGTGATGATGGTTTTTAAGTTGTGTGAACCATTAACTTAGAGGGAGCAACCAAAGTCGTACTGATGTTCCTTGTTCGAACAAGCCAACTTGTCAAGCATGTAACCTGACAAGGATGTATGCCCTAGGCCTTGGCCACACCTGACTAGGGTTGGGGCTTTGGAAGCTTGAGATTTCAGTTGGAGAGCAATTGAATTGTTCAATGTCATTTCAGTGAGAACTAAGGTGTTATACTTAAAAATTTATGCACAACATACATATAGGAGAGAAAAAGAGGAACTTTTTATTAATAAAAATGGTTACATCGACGATCACTGCTTATGATACATTCAAAAGCTTTTTGAGTTTCAAGTACGAGGTATGGGATTCCTACCGAGGTGTTCAAGGCGATATGTCATGAGTCCTAGTAGGGGTGGCCACGAGTCGAGCTCTTCACAAGCTATTTGAGTTCGGCTTGTGAAAAGCTCGGGTCAGCTCAGTTTCAATTAAGCTTCGAGTTGAGCTCGAGCTCAATTTACATGCTCATTTATTAATCGAGCTGAGCACAAGTCTAATAAAGCTTAGCTCGTGAGGCTCGTGAGGCTCGCGAGCCAAGTTTGAATAGCAACATACATAATAATAATAATAATAATAATAATAATAATAATAATAATAATAATAATAATAATAATAATAATAATAATAATAATAATAATAATAATAATAATAATAATAATAATAATAATAATAATAATTGATGGTGCGCAATCCGGCCGGTCCTAGCTGTTAACTATCTTGCCTCGGGCTGGAGCAAAAGGTGCCTGAAACGGGGAAGAAAGCGAGTAATCTCCGGGGAAGAACCCGGTGAGAGTGCTCTGAAGCTCAAGTTAGTATTTCCTCGATGGCAAGATAAAAAACTAGATGGCGCAAAGTTATCACATACCTCTCTTCTTGGGGGGAAGGGGGCCTTTTATAACCACTTCGCGCACTCACTCTCCTGTCAGGTCGAGTATCATTACCTCTACACTTCTGCCAGTTTGGGTGTCATCACCTTTGTTGGGGCAGAACCGCCACTGCTCTCCTTGTCAGAGTCGTCTCTGTAACTGGAGGTGGCCGTTGAAGTGCGGCTGTCAAGCGTCAGATCCTAAGTCAGTCAGGTGCGCCGCCTCAAGACACAGACTCCTTTGGTGTCAGGTATGGTACGGTTGTTTAGTTCGGCGTCCTGGAGACGAAGTGCTGGAGTGGTGTGCGAGGTGAAGTCTTGAGTTCGAATAGAGGTGTGGCCCGAACTGTCCTGGGACGGGCCAGTTTGGGTCGTTGCCCTTTGCGCTCCTCGTAAGGCTCGGGGTCAACGGGAGAGTTCGGGCTCCTTTTGGGGAGCTCAGACCGCTGGTTCCTCCTTTCGGAGCTCGCGCCTTGGGCGTACTGTCGTGCCGAGCTGTTGGCTTTGCCACGTGTTGAGTGGTTACGAGGTCGGGCCAAATCTTCATTCATTAATTGCCCCCACTCCTCGCGCTAAGGGGCTTGCCCTGGCGCGGGGAGTTCGCGAGGTGGCGGGTGGATTTGACCCGTACTTCGAACTGGTTTGATTGATAGCGCGAAGTGTGCGTTTTTCAGGAGTTTTCCGGGTTTCTCGAGTGCCAAAAAGTCAGGAAACGCGCCAATCCGTCTATAAATGCTGAAAGACATGACAGCGCGCGCTTATTTCAAAATTTAAAAAACATGCCGCTACCGCCTTTAACGCGGGGAGACGTGCGTTGACGCTCCTTCAGTTTCAAAAGACGTGCGGCCAGTCACGTCTCGGTCTCAGGAGACTTGCGGTCAACGTGATTGTGGGCCGTTGGATTTGCCTTGATCAGAGCCGTTGGTTGTCGGTTACTGTGGGTATAAATAGTGGGGGACCCCAGTCGCTTTTCATTATCATTCTCTTGTGTTTTGCTTCTTGAGCTCGCGTCCATGTTTTTGGCTCGTGTCCAAGTTACCTTAGTTCGTTTGCTTTTTTCGGGTGAGTCTACTTTCTTCCTGGAATCCTTTTCATCCCGATGTCTAGCTCGGATAGCTCAGACAGTTCATCAAGGGGGTCAGATGCAGGTTCTACCAACCGAGCTGCATCCCCCGACAGCCCTAGTGAACCCGAGGTAGAGCTCGAGGAAGAGTTTGAACCCGTAGGCCGAGTCGCCTCGGGTAGTTTGGCGTCCTCCTCCCGTCAAGGTCGGACGTTAGACAAGTTTGGGCCCTCGACCATGACGCCCGAGGGGCTTTACTCCCTTATCACCCAGTTCAACTTGCCTAGGGTGTACACTTACTTTATACCCTCGGGTGACTTCCCTTGGGAACACGGTCCCGATGAGACCGTGATATTCCGGGAGCAGTTCGTCGCTGGGTTGCGCCTGCCTTTCCACCCCCTTATTGTTGAGGTTATGAACCACTTCGGCGTTACTGTCGGCCAGCTTCACCCGAATTCTATTTGTAAGTTGGTGGGGACTATCTCCCTATTTTGTGAACATATCTTGCCTTTAGACCTGGAGATCTTTTCTTCCATTCTAATGCTTAAGAAGCAAGCGGGTCCCCTTCCCGGGCGTAGGCGGGGCGTATTACTTGTCTCCTCGCTCAGGGTTTAAGCTTTTACACGATCTTCCCAACAAGGTCCCGGCGTGGAAACAGGACTACTTCGGGGTGTGAAGTGCAATGGGGTGGCCGTTCCAAACCGGGTGGGGGATGGCTGCTCCCGATGCTGGTGTTACGCTTGATAGGGAGACGGCAAAGGGCCTCTAGGAATGGGCACGGCTTGGGCTAAAATGCCACCATTATCTGACGGAGGCCAAGCTCATCGAGGTCGGTTTGAGTTCGGGTAGGTTCCTTACTCAGAGGCTTGCCTTTTGTTTTGCTTTCCGTTCTTTCATTTTCCTGATGCCAAGCTCTTTTTGTAGGTGCGATGGACGCAGAGAAAACTCGCGGTGGAAACCTATTTCATGTCATGAAGAGGAGGAAGCGAGTCGCCAAACGAACTCGTGCCAAGCTGCCCCGAGATGTGGAGCCCGAGGTACCGGACTACTTGTTAGTGGATCCGCCCAGGGAGCCCGAGATGGCCCCTCCAGTACAAGAAGTGGCAAGGGCTCCTTACGCCGAGACTGCTTATACAGGGGCTCCCACTTACACCGAGTTTGCTTATACGTGAGCTGGGCCTTCAGGCTCGGGAGGCCAAGGCGAGTTCAGGAGCGTGTTGTTGCCGAACCACGCTCTTCAAAAAAGTAGGGAGGCCGTTTACCCTGAGGAGGTCGCGGCGTGGGCCGAGCTTCCTTTGAACCATGTAGCCTGTCGTGCTGCCTCTCATGCCATGTTGGTAAGTCAGCGACTTCTTGTTGGGCTCTTTGTCATTTCCTTTCTTGCTATTGCCCTTTGAACACTCGTTATTTTTCCTTTTGGTAGGTGAACTCCTCCATCCATGCCTTGGCGGCCCAAGCGGAAAGGAGCTCGAGGCGGGCACGGGCTGCCGAAGAGGCTTCCCGCGCTGCCGAGGTGGTTTCTCAGGCTGTTGAAGCGGCTTCTCGCGCTGCACAGGCCAGGTTGGCGAGGTCTCAGAGAGACACCGAGGCCATGGGAGTGGTGGTGAAGCATATGGCGGCCTGAGGGTGGACTTGCAGCATCAGGTTGAATACCTTCGAGAGGATATTAGGGAGAGGACAAAGATCTTTTCTCAGGGCATCGAGGATGCCAAGAAGAAGGCCGTCGATGACTATATCGCCTCGTCGCGTTTTGACGACCTGATGGTGGGCTCGTATAAGAGGGGCTTTAAACTGAGCCGGTGGATGATCCAGAATACGTACCCCGAGCTCGATATTAGCGCCATAACCACTTCGCGCATTACTCAAGAGATGGCCAATGCTGCTGACGGTGAACCGGATTCTGAGGACGAGGCAGGACCTTCGGGTATCGTTGAAGTGCCTTCTGATTGTGAAGAAGTACCTCTGAGCCCGTGAGCTCTCTTTTGTTGTTTTTTTTTTTTTTTTGGAAATGTAAGCAAAGTATTTTGCAATGGAATGATTTTCTTTTGGCTAAGTGTTGGTCACTCTTTCTTCCGAACTGACCGTATTGCCGAATTGACCATATGCTCAATCCATATTTTGCCTAGGTTACTACACTCGTGCGGCTTGTTTTGGTGTTAACACTTGGCCTCTCAGATGCCGATGTCCCTATTAGTTTGTTGTTAGCACTTTGCCTGAGCTTTTGGTTGGCATTTTTTTTTTTTGCCTTAGTCCACTTCGCTTGGTGATCTATAGGTAGTATCGTCTCAAGTTAACGACGTTCCACGCTCGGGGTACTTGTTTACCCTCTAAAGTTTCGAGCTCGTATGCCCCCCCGAGCGCTCTCTTTACTCGGTAGTGCCCTTCCCAATTCGGTCCAAGTTTGCCCACGCCGGGCTCGGGTGCCATGATCTTACGGAGAACCAGGTCGCCGACGTGGAAGTTCCGTTTTTTTACTCTGGCATTGTAGTACCAAGCTACTCTTTGCTGGTAAGCTGCAGTCCGGATGTACGCGAGGTCTCTTACCTCGTCCAGTAGGTCGAGGTTGGTACGTAACTTGTCTTCGTTTGTCTGATCGTCATATGCTTCTAGTCGTAGTGTAGGTATTTTGATCTCCGCCGGGATTACTGCTTCAATGCCGTAGGTGAGGTTAAAGGGGGACTCTCTTGTGTCAATTTTTTCCGTAGTTCGGTGAGCCCATAGAACACTTGGTAGCTCATCCGCCCACAACCCTTTAGCTCGGTCTAGTCGCACTTTCAGTCCACGGAGGATAGCTCTGTTCATTACTTCTGTTTGACCGTTTGCCTGTAGGTGCGCGACCGATGTGAAGTTTTGCCGAATCCCCATATCTTGGCACCATTCCTGAAACTTGATGTCCTCGAACTACTTGCCATTGTCGGAGATCAGTACCCGAGGTAACCCGAAGTGACATACTATGTTTTTCCAAAAGAAGTTATGTACGTTTCGAGCTGTAACTGTTGCAAGAGGTTCTGCTTCTATCCACTTTGTGAAGTAATCTACTGCCACCACTAGGAACTTCCTCCCACCTATTGCTGGCGCGAATGGCCCCAGGAGGTCGATGCCCCATTGCGCAAAGGGCCATGGGCTGGTGAGATACTTGAGGTCGGCGACAAGCTGATGGTGGGTATTGGCATGCTTCTGACATTTGTTGCATTTTCTGACGAACTCAACGGCCTCTGCCTTCATTGTTGGCCAGTAGTACCATTGTCGAATTGCCTTTTGGGTGAGGGCTCTGCCCTCCAAGTGTCCGCCGCACAGACCTTCATGAGTGTCGCGGAGTACAAGCTCGGTTCGGTAGGTCGCAAGCAACGCAGGTAGGGGAGCGTGTAGGACCATCGGTACAGCCGCTCGTCTATTATGACATATTTGGCTGCCTGGCACTGCACCCTTCTGGCTGCATTGTGGTCCGCAGAGAGGGTCCCATCTAGCAAGAAGCTCGTGAGTGGGTCGATCCAGCTCGGCTCTGCTTCAAGGACGGGAGCGACGTCCTCTGCCCCACCGAGAATGCTAGGCCGAGGTAAGTCCTCTATGTACACGGTTCTCATGGCGTTGTGACTGATGCTGGCTAACCGGGACAGGGCGTCGGCCTTAGTGTTCTCTGACCTCGGGATTTGCTTGATGAAGTGTGACTGGAAGTTGAACAAAGCCTCCTTTACTTTTGCCAAGTAGGCGATCATAGTTAGCTTGCGTGCTTCGTATTCGCCCATAACCTGGTTGACCACAAGCTGGGAATCGCTGCAGATGACTATGTGTTTTGCTCTTACCTTTTGCGCTAGGTTCAGCCCGACTATCAATGCCTCATAGTCCGCCTCGTTGTTGGATGCCGCGAACTCAAAGCGTAGTGCGTATTCCAATTTCGTGCCACCCGGGCCGCGCAGGACTATTCCAGCTCCGCTGCCCTGATGGTTCGAGGAGCCATCTACGTGAAGGATCCAGGGCTCCTCATCCCAGTTCGCGCTTGGCCTAACTAGGAGAGATGCCACCTTGGCTACTACTTCATGGGGTTCGGACTCTATTGGCTTGGGAGCTCCGGGCTCACCCGAACTTGGGATCTGGGGCTCAACCGGCCTAGGGACTTCAAGGTTGAACGTGCACTCGATGATAAAATCTGCCAAGGCTTGGGCCTTAATAGCGGTTCGTGGCTTATACTAGAGGTCGTACTCGCTGAGCTCGATGGCCCACTTCGTCAGCCAACCAGAAACCTCGGGCTTGAGTAAGACTTGCCTCAGAGGTTTGTCAGTCAAGATGATGACAGTGTGAGCCTGGAAATATGGGCAGAGTTTCTGAGCTGCAATTATCAGTGCGTACGCCAGCTTTTCTATCTGTGGGTATCTCGTCTCTGCTCCTTGTAGAATTTTACTAACATAATAGATGGGTCGTTGGACCCGATATACTTCTTTTATAGCCCGAACTCGGTTATGAAGGTGGTTTTTTCCTCATCGGACTGATCTAACCTGATTTGGTTGTAGCCCAAGTAGGCGTCCAAGAAGCTTAGTAACTCATGTCCCAAGGTCACGTCCACTAGGCGGTCAATTTTGGGGAGGGAGAAGCAATCTTTCGGGCAAGCTCGGTTCAGGTCGGTGTAGTCGACGCACATGCGCCACTTGCCGTTTGCCTTTTTTACCAGCACTGCGTTGGCTACCCAGATCGGGTAATGAACTTCCCTTATGAAGTCTGCTGCGAGGAGCTTTTCGACCTCCTCGTCTACCGCCCTCCAGCGTTCTGGGGCTAAGTTGCGTTTTTTCTGTCTAATGGGTCTGACTACAGGGTCAGTATTAAGTTTGTGAGTTATAAGGCTGGGGTCAATACCGGGCATATCGGTCGCGGACCATGCAAAAATATCTAAATTTTGAAGTAAGGAACTTACCAGTTCGGATCGTAGATGTTCCTAGACGGAAGCACCGATCTGTAGCGTCCGAGCTGGGTCCGCAGCTGAAGTTGGGATCGTGACCGTTTCTTCTGTGGGTGCAGCTCGTTCTTCGCCTTGCTCCGTAGGCCGCTCCAGTTTGAGGTCGTCGGCCACCTTGGTTTTTCCCTTCAGGGCGGCAACATAGCATTTGCGAGACTCAAGCTGGCCGCTCCGCGCTACCCCCACACCGAAGTCTGTAGGAAACTTCATTGCCAAGTAGTAGGTAGAGACCACTACCCGTAGGATATGAGTGATTGGCCGTCCTATTATGGCATTGTATGGCGAGGGGGTTACGACCACCAGGAAATTGTGGTTGAGTCTGACCGCACAGGGTCATGTGCCGACTTCCACAGGTACCGTTATTTTCCTAAGGGGCCTGACTTCTTCTCTGCTGAAGCCTACCAGAGGAGTGTTTGCGGGCTTCAACTCGCTTTTTTGCAACTGAAGCTGGTCAAATGCCGACTTGAAGAGAATGTCCGCCGAGCTGCCTGAATCAACAAGTACGCGCCTGACTTCGAAGTCACTGATCCTTAGTTTTATGACAAGCGCATTATCGTGGGGGTAGTGGACCCCTCGCGCATCGTCTTCCGTGAAGAAAATCGGTTCCTCCGTCTTCGACCTCTTTGGAGGGTTCTATCCTTCTCGGGCAGCTTCGCGAACTGACGTCCGGGCCGCTACCGAAGTACAACCCGCTACCACCGAACCTCCCACTATCACGTGGATGGTTCCCCGAACTGGCCTCTCTTCCGGAGGCTGTCTTTGCGACGGTTCGGCCGACCTGCTGCTGGACTCGAGGGCATCCTTACTGTGCTCCCCTTGCCGACCTGTCTTATTATTATTATTGTTATTATTATGCTGTACAAAATTTCTCAAGTACCCGCGGTGGATGAGTCCCTCTATCTCATCCCGGAGATTATTACAATGTTCGGTACTATGACCGTGATCTTTATGGAAATTGCAGTACAAGTTTTTGTACCTCTCGTTTGGGTTCCCTTTTAGGCGAGGTGGCCATTTTACGTACGGGGCATCTTTGATTGTCATCAAGATCTCGGCCCGCCTCGCGTTTAAGGGTGTGTAGTCCGTCCGAGCTGCTAAGGCAGCTCGGAACGGCTGTTTCGGCTTCGTCTCCCGGGCTGGATCTTTCCTTCTTCTGTCATCTGGGTTGGAGGGCTCGCCTTCCCTCTTCCTTTTCTCGATCCCGCTTTCGGTCCTTTGGTTGATTTCCTCCTATGTTCTCATAAATTTATCCGCGAGCTTGAGGAATTCAGCTACGGCCGCGGGCTGGCTAGCTACCATGTGCCACTTGAACTCCTTGTGCATCACTCCTCTCTTGGCTGCCGCGAGTTGCACTGCGGGGTCCAATCGCGGTATTTGCAAGCACGCATCATTGAACCGCTTGATGTAGCCCCGGATGGACTCTCCTTCCCTCTGGACTACTCCGAATATGCTTTCCTTGGTTCTGGGGCACCGCTTGCTGGTAACGAAGTGTGCGGTGAAGACCTGCACGAACTGGGTCCAGCTTCTTATTGATCCGGGGCCAGGTTCCTGTACTAGGTGCGGGCCACCCCTCTGAAGGTGGTAGTGAAGGCCACGCACATGCATGATTCACTGGCCCTTGCCAGGTGCATTTGGGACTAGAAGACATCGACGTGGTCGTTGGGGTCGAAGGACCTGTCATACTTGTCTAAAGGGGGGAGTTTGAAATCTCTGGGCATGGGGATTGCAAGGAGTTTTGATGAGAGGGGGGAAGGGACTGAGAGAATTGGGGCAGCTTTTACCTCGTCCGAGCTTGCCTCTTCTTTACCTTGGAGCTTGGGCAAGACACGGGTGGCAGTTCGGCGACTTCGCTGGCGTCTTCGTTGCTGGGTGGGCCTGGTACTGGCGATGCTCGCATCTTTGTTGCCGAGCTCGATGGGCCCGGACTGTTGGTAGTCTGCCGCTAGGACGCTGAATCGGTTCTCTGTGGGCGGGAGCTTAGGCTTGGAGCGCCGAGGTGCTGACTTGGCGGGCGAGGTTCTCGACCCGCCGGCGAGCTGCGAGGCGGGGGTGATTTTTCTTTCCCCCCGGCCTGGGGATGAGGCCTGGCTGTTAGGGGGGTTCTGAAGTTGGGAGGCTTCTCCTCGGTGATGGCGTCCGCCCTGAGGGGAGGGCTTAACTGGCTTTGGAGCAAGGTGCCGAGGTGGAAGCTGTGGTTGGTTCAGAGGCAGTTGGGGGAACTGCTGCTGATAGTGATACTAAGAGATGTGGTGTAGTACTTGGTGCTGTTGGAGCTGATGCTGCTGGAACTGTTGCATTTGGGCTTGCATTGCCCGCATGCATTGCATCAAGTCATCAAACTGGTTCTGGCTGGTCGCCAGGGGGATAGCAGTTGGTTCGGTAAAGGTTGTTTCGATAGGGAGAAGAAGGAGGATGTTCATGGCGGGAAGGTTCACGGGTGCCACTGTTCATGGCGCATTCAGGCCGGGGATCCCCTCCATGAGAAGGGGGATGGTGAACTGTCTGATGCACACCACGGGGAGTTGAAGTTGTTCCCCGGTGGCGTTCATCTCCGTGCTACGTCCGGCATTGCTGGAAGAAGCCATGAGTGTTGGGGTTTCTTGGAAAAAAGGGGTTATGAGAGTTTTAGAGGGAGGCTTTTAGAAGCGTTTCCCATAGACGGCGCCAATTGATGGTGCGCAATCCGGCCGGTCCTAGTTGTCAACGATATTGCCTCGGGCTGGAGCAAAAGGTGCCTGAAACGGGGGAGAAAGCGAGTAATCTCCGGGGAAAAACCCGGTGAGAGTGCTCCGGAGCTCAAGTTAGTATTTCCTCGATGGCAAGATAAAAAACCAGATGGCGCAAAGTTATCACATACCTCTCTTCTTGGGGGGAAGGGGGCCTTTTATAACCACTTCGCGCACTCACTCCCAAGTCCCTATCAGGTCGGGTATCATTACCTCTGCACTTCTGCCAGTTCGGGTGTCATCACCTCTGCTGGGGCAGAACCACCACTGCTCTCCTTGTCGGAGTCGTCTCTGTAACTGGAGGTGGTGGTGGCAGGTGGCCGTTGAAGTGCGGCTGTCAAGCGTTAGATCCTAAGTCAGTTAGGTGCGCCGCCTCAGGATACAGACTCCTTTGGTGTCAGGTACGGTATGGTTGTTTAGTTTGGCGTCCTGGAGACGAAGTGCTGGAGTGGTGTGCGAGGTGAAGTCTTGAGTTCGGATAGAGGTGTGGCCCAAACTGCCCTGGGACGGGCCAGTTCGGGTCGTTGCCCTTTGCGCTCCTCGTAAGGCTCGGGGTCAACGGGAGAGTTCAGGCTCCTTTTGGGGAGCTCGGACTGCTGGTTCCTCCTTTCAGAGCTCGCACCTTGGGCGTACTGTCATGCCGAGCTGTTGGCTTTGCCACGTGTTGAGTGGTTATGAGGTCGGGCCAAATCTTCCTTCATCAATAATAATAATAATAAAATAGAAAATTATAGAAAATAATATATAAAATAATAAATAATTATATATGATAATAAATAATTATTATAATTCTTAATTTTTTAAATATCAAATAAAAAATATTTTTTACATATAATTTGTTTTATTTTTATAAAACATTTTTCTCAAGTCGAGCTTGAGCCGAACTGGGCTCGAGCTTACGAGCTTTTGACTCTAGCCGAGCTCGAGCTCAAGGTTCTAGCTCGAACCGAGCTCAAGCTCGAGCTCGAGCCTCGTACTACCTTGGAGAACTGATCTCGAATTGCTCGCTATTCGGCTCGGCTCAGCTCAAATCCACCCGTAAGTCCTAGTGCCAGTATCATGTAGGGTTCCACATAGTTGGGTGCAAATTTTCCTAAATCAAGGTTAGGGTCTTAGGATGAGGCCACCTTCTTGAAATTGTTGCCATCAAACTTGAGAGTTGTAATACCGAGCAACCCTCTACTAGTAAGCCATGACTTTGATATAGGTGTGTTCTTAGGTTTCTTCTAGTAGGTTCATATTGGCTTTAAGTTTCTCATTATTCTCATCTTCATTATAGGCATCATTCCTTAAGGTCAGTTGGCTTGTTTCTACTAGTTGGCCGGCTTTAAATTCTTCATTATTCTCCTATTCATTATAGGCATCAGTCCTTAAGGTTGGTTGGCTAATCTCTACTGGTAGGATAGCTTTGGTACCAAAGGCAGAGTTGAAGGGTTGTTCGCTAGTGGCACTCCGAATCGTAGTCTTGTAGGCCGAAAGTACACTCAAGAGTTCTTCCATCCATAAACCCTTAGCTTAGTCTAGTATGGTCTTCAAGTTATGCTATATAGTCTTATCGGTCACCTCGATTTGGCCTTTGGTTTAGGGGTAACTAATCAAAGTAAACCATTGCTCCATTTCTTAGTTAGCACAAAAGTCTATGGACTTTGAGTCCTTGAAATGACAACCATTGTTTGTGATGAGTGTGTGAGATATGTCAAAGTGGTAGATGATGCTCTTCTAGAAGATTCTCTAAAGGTTATCCATCGTGATCTATGTTAATGGCCTAGCTTTGATGTACTTCATGAAGTAGTCAGTGGTCACTATTAAGAACTTTCTCTAACTCGATGCTGGGGGGATCAGGCTGATGTGGTATGTTAGAATGTCTTTAACATCAATCACATTTTTGGATGAGTCAAATTGTGTCTTCCTTCATTGTGTGCCATAAATAACCCTGCCTCAAAGATTTATGGGCCAAGGACTTTCCCCTCAAATGGTTACTGCAAAGGCCTTCATGTATTTCTTTCATTTGATCTCAAACATCTTAGATACGGAAGGGTGAATGACCTCTTATACAACTTACCATCGATGAGTGCATATCGAGTTGACTAGTGTACAATTCTCCGAGCTTCAACTTTATTCTCAAGAAGGTGGCCACGGTGTAATTACTCCAAGATAGGATCAATCTAACTTAGTTTTTTCTAGACTAGGCATGCTACTTTGTATGATGCTTTAATGCTGGGATGGGCCAATTCTTCTACAAACACCAACCTGCCTAAGTTTAACTCTACTGACCCAAGGTTTCCTTGAATTCAATAGCCCACTTCATAAACTGACGCAAGTTTCAGGTTTTGTGAGGTTTGCCTTAAGGGCTGGTTGGTGAGGGCGACTTTAGTGTGGGACTAAAAATAAGGTTTTAGCTTCTTGGTTGAGGTTACTAATGCATATGCTATTTTCTCCATGTCAAAGTATCTAGTTTGACATCGTAGAGGACCTTTTTGGCATAGTAAATTGATTACTTTTTCCCTATGTCTTCTCGAACTAGGACCGAGATAATCACTTCGCCTCCTGCTAAGAGGTTTAAATAAAGTTCTTCTCCTAAGTTTATCTTAGTCAACATCTGCGGAGAGGTTAAGTATACTTTCAGTTCTGTCCTCTTCTATTCACTAAAATTCTTTTTCTTAATAGCCTAAAAAAAAGGCATGCACCAAGCCAATAACTGAGACATGAACCTACTTAGAGCTACTACTCGTTCTATGAGTCTCTATACTAACTTGATCGACCTCATAGGTTCCATTTTGAGTATGGTTTGGATCTTCTTGAGATCTAACTCTATGCATCGTTGTGTCACCATGAAGCCAAGGAATTTATCCAAGGTCATATTGAAGGTGCATTTGGTTAGCTTATAGATCTTCACAACTATCTTATCCACATATGCTTCAAATAACGACCAGTATAATCCTTAAAGACTTTGTTAACCAGACTCTGATAAATAACTTTGGTATTCATCAACCTGAATGGCATGACCTTGTAGCAGTATGGGTTAGTCTCTGTTATGATGGCAATTTTTTCTTCGTCATCTAGGTGCATTCTAATTTGGTAATAGTTGGAGAAGGCGTCTATGAAGCTTAAGAGCCAATACTTCGAGGTGGCATTGATGAGGCAATCAATCCTAGATTGAGCAAGGGGAAGTTGTCTTTAGGGTAGGTTTTATTTACTTTCATGAAATCAATATAGATCTAACATTTCCCGTTGTCCTTCCTTACCATTACAACATTAGCTATCTAGTCAGAATAAGGTACCTTTGGATGAAATTAATTTTAAGCAATTTGTTCACTTCTTCATGGATCACTTTGCATCACTTTTGGTACAAAGTTTCCCTTTTTCTGTTAATCTAACTTGTAGGTTGGGTTTATGCTAAGCCTATAATTAATGACCAAGAGGTCAATACTTGGCGTGTTAATGGCAGATCAAGTAAATACATTGGTGTTGACTCTAGGGAAGCTTACTAGGTTAAAGCGTTAGTCTTTTGAGAGAAGGGACTTAATCTATACTATCTTCTTGGGCTTGACCTCATTTAAGGGAACAACAATGAGGTCTTTTATAGGTTAACCTTTGTTGGTCTTTAGTTCATCTAGGAGGTTGAACCCTTTTAATGTGGGGCTTCTCTTATCTTTCCTTGAGAGACACGACATAACATTAGCAGGAGATGCATTAATCACTCTTGAATTGTTCCGATGCCATGGTCAATTAGGAATTTCATGACCAGATGGTAAGAGGACACTATTGCCTTCATCACATGCAATTTAGGTAGATTGATAATAGAATTGTATGGTGAGTCATCCTTTATGAACAAGAACACGATCATTAGGGAGGTCTGATGAGTCTCTGTACCCATAATGGGTAGGAGAGTAGTCTTGCCCTCCAAGTTGATGGATGCCCTTGAGAATTTAACTAGAGGTATGTGGTAGGTTGAAATCGATTTGGAGTTAGCTTTGTTCTTTTAAAGGTGTCATTGAAGTGGATGCCGGTTGAGCAACTGTTATTGATGAGTATCCTCTTCATTTCGTTATTGGTGATCGTCAAAGAGATTACTAATGCATCATCATGGGGGGTGATAATCTCGTATGACCATGGTTTTTTCTAAGTTTTGTTCTCGATCTAGAAATTTGGGGCATTAAGGCCTTTCTTGTGGAGGAACTTTCTCCGGCTATTGCTGGGGCACCAGATGTAACATTGATGACCCCTGCTAGGGGCCTATTGGCTAGGGGGGTCAGCTTGGTTTGAGGCCAACCCAACTTCTTGATCTTTCCGAACGAAGTCCTTCAAGTATCATTTCTTAATTAGAGTTTCTATCTCATTTTAAGTTCATGACACGAATGACTATTGTGACTAACGCCTTGGTGATACTTGTAAAACTTGTCTTGGTTTCCCTTTTTTAGGTTTTTCTTCATTTGTGCCGGCCACCATACATAGTTTTGCTTTGTAATCTACATGAGAATATGACTCCAAGAGTTGTTCAATGGAGTGTAGGTATACCTAGCAAAAATTTGTCCCAACCTTCGAACCCGATCCAACCTAACTTAAAAAAATAGGGTTAGGGTCTCATATTTAGCTACTTGAATTTGAGAATGATCTGATCCGATGTAATCCAGAAAAAAACTGGGTTCGATTGGGTTGGGTCATAGGTCAACCCATCGACCTGATTGTTAGGTCTAATTGGGACTATTTATAAATTGTTAAAAGTTTCCACTCTTTAAATTTTTACTATTTAGTCTTTACTCATTATTGTTTACTCTTTAAATTGTTAAATGTTCAAGTTTTTTTATTTTATATTTGGAATTTTAAGGTTAATTCCTTTAATTTTGACATTTTTCATGTATTTTTTTCTTTATTTTTTAAATTTTAATTATTTTTTGGGATGACCCAAATGGACCCATGGGTCAACTTTTATAACCCGAACATTTACGATTAGAGTCTAGCATTTGACAATCCAACCCAAAATCAACCCAAAGTGTCTTGACCAAACCTGAACCTGACCCACCCAACCCAATTGCTAGGTAGAAGTGTAGGTTTTGTACAAGGGTGGAGCTTGCTTAGATGATTTATCCTTGGATTGTGAGCTGCTAGGTCTCGGCTCGTCCCTACCCTTTCTCTTCCTATTTGCTTGGTCCTCCAAAATTCTCTTGATGGCCTAGGCTTCTTCAACTTTTATATATTTTTCGGCCCAAGATAGGAGCTTGACCATTGTTCAAGGTGGTTTCTTTGCTAAGGAAAAACTGAGGGTGAAGAGCTCAAATTGTTGGTGACTAATGCTACTGCCATAACTTGATCAAGATCCTTGACTATGAGGGGCTTGGTGTTGAAGCACTAGATGTAGTCCTGGAGCGGCTCATTCGGCTTTTAACTGATTGACATCATACTTGCCAAGGTCTTTTGACAGCATTGATTACTGATAAAGTAGGAGAGGAATAGGTCCACAAATTCATCCCATGAGTTGATGGAGCGAGCGGTAATCTAGAGAACTAGCACCGGACTGCTTTCTTCATTATGGCCCGAAAGGCTCAACACATCAAGGTATCAGAAAACGGTGCAACAACTTGATTGTTCAAAAGCTTTCTATGTGGTCCTCTAGATTGGTCATGCCATCATAGGTCTCCAAGGTAGGAGCCTTGAAGTTTGAAGGGAGTGGCTTTGAGGTGATTTCTTTAGAAAAATTAGTCTTCACCGAGGTGATGTGGTTTGAGGAGGCATCCATTCTACCCTCTTTCACTTCTTTGGTTTCAACGCGAATAGCACCGAGTTGGGTGGTTAGATCATCGAATATCTTATCGTATTTGTTCGTGGAGGGGTTTCTCATGGATGTCTCCTTGGCTCGTTGTGGTTAGGGTCATTTTGGGAGTATCTTGACATTATGGGATCTACCCTCTAGGCCTAGTGATTTTTAAGATGATAACAAGAGGTTCCCCAATTGAACCGAAGGGATAGGTTGGTTTGTTAGGCAATTCTGATGGTTATCTATAGGGTGATCTCTATTTTTGACTAGTTTTCTTCGAGGTTTCGTGGTATGATAGATGGTGTGAGGATCGGTGTTGGTGTGAAAATTCATAAGACATTCGATGCGATTGATGCCCTCAGCCTTGGAACTAGCTTCCAAGATAATAACTCAAGATGGTTGATCGGTAGACCTCTGACCAAGGTGATCGTTGGTGTTAACATGTCAGATGCCAGGGTGTTGACCACTCATTGGTTGCCTCAAATTGTGCTCCATGTTGGCAAGGAGAGTGACTTGCTCCATCAATAACTTCAATTTCTCTTTGGCAACATGAGCTTGGGGAGCCAGTGGGGAGTTCCATCTCGAAGATGTGTACGTCTCCAACCTGGAGTTATCAACAGAAGTGTCTTGTCTATAGATAGTGTCAATTGATATTACTAAAATTGACATTAAGGATAAATTAGAAAGTCTTAGAGTTGAGATTGACTGAGGGTCCCATCTGTAGGCACAAAAAGATGTTAGAGATTCGGAGGTATGATCCCAAGGGCAAACACTACAATTGTTAAGTTAGCAGAGATAATTTGAAAACTAAGGTGTCAAAATGCCAAGGTACTAGGGTGAGAGGTAATGCAGGTGTAAAAGAGTGCTTAAGAAAGAAGTACCTACTATTTCCCATCCTAGTTATTAGTGGTGTGCTATTGAATGCATCATGATGAGGCTTTATAATAGATTCCCATGTTAGCTCGTAGTGACTGCTCGCTCCATTAAGATTTAAGAGTAGATTCCACATTGTCGAGCATTACTTTGGCATTTAATGAGCCTGAGCACTTGGCTGGGAACGTAATGGTCCAAGGGGGCATGCCATTAAGCTTGAGGCAAATTCCACAATTTCCCTCCGAAGTATATGAAAAAAATGAGGGTGCACGACGCCACCATGTGTCATGTACTGATTGAGCCAAATAATTTGCCGATATCACTACCATAAAATCATGTATCTCATTTTCTTTGGGCGAGAAGCATAACTAATGTCCTCTCTCTCTCTACATAGCTGACTTCTTGATCAAGCTTTGGTTTTACCAAGTTGATCCAATATACTAACTTCTAAGCATATAAGATGTGTTCGTCAACATGCCTGCTTTGTGGTTTTGCAAGGCAATCCTAGAACAAAAGACAAATTAAATAGCTGGTTTCTTACTAATGAACCTTAAATTCTTTAGGCTGTATTTGGAATTGGTGTAAATTAAGAATGATATAAAAGTTTACACCGGTTCGGTTTTGTTGGCGTTTGAAATGAGTGTAAATGAAGATCGATGTAAAACTCCACTCCGGTTTAGATTTGTTGGTGTTTGGATGGAGTGGAGATCGTGAATCGATGTAAAACCTCATCAAGTATAAAGTTTTACATCGATTACCGATATAAATACTACATTGATTTTATCAATGTAAAACTTTACACTTTTTTATCACAATTTTCATAATGTAACGGCCACCTCTTATACGGTTCAGTGTAAAACATCATCAGTGTATCAATGCAATATAGGATAGGGACCCACTATTATGTAGGAGATAAAATGAGACAAATGGATAATTTTTCGCCATCTGATCACATCTCATTTTGTTTTTAAGTTGTGATAAATAAGTAGAGAGACGAGAAAATAAATGTCGAGAAGGGTGTAGAAAACTTTGATGCTTCTTCTCTAATCTTCAAGTAGGATTTCACCACCAAAGTGCATTGCATAATACAATGTTAAAAGACTACATTTTATAGAGGAGTGATTACATTGATGGTATATATTTCTCCATGTTTAATTTTTATTTTTTTAAATAAAAAAGTCACAAATTCTAAGGGGTTCGAAAAACGATATGAGAAAGAGAGAAAATAACAGATGTGGGCAATTGTCTGTAGGGCTGCAAATAAGTCGGATAAGACCCGATTCAAATTCAAATCCGAGCCAGTATGAACCGGATTCAGATACCTCATTTGATCCTAACAAATCGGAAAAGTTGATGCATTTAGTTAATGGGTTGAATTCAAATATACCCCAAACTTATATTATCTGTTAGTTATGAAATATTATATAATATATTATCTATGTATATATTATATATTCAATATTATATTATTATTATTAAATTATATAAATAATATATTATCATCAAGTTTTTTACTACAATCTAAATCAAATCTTGAATATCTGAGGAATTCTTATTGAATTTGAATCGGTCAAATTTCATATCAAGTTTTTTTTTGTTAAAATGTCTTCAAATTTATGAAGGAGACTGAAGTGTTTCCATTCCCTCTAATAGTTTCATTGAATTTAATTAAATTTAATGGGAAGAACCAATAGAATTAGTTTGCCATTTGCAATAACTGTGCATATTTTAAACCCCATTTTTTATTCATATGATGTGTACAAAGTACAAAACCAATGAAAAGACGAGTGGGCCAATACCACCCTGGTATTGGAAACCCTTGGCCCAAAATTAGAGGCTGCTATGACTCAGTGATTAGTGATTGCACGCACGGCGCACGCTAGTCGCTGATCAAGAGACACTCTCCGTGGTCCGTACTCAAATAATAGGTTTATGTTTCGTATGGTTTAATGTAGTAATTCGTGTTCCGGTAATTGAACCAGTGGTCTTTGACTCTTTTCTAAGGTAAATCGGTATCGGAGCTCGAGATGAACTTTTCTAAGTTTAAATAACTTCACCAAGATCTCGATATCCACGCAACCAACAAATTGGTTGGCGGATTATATTGGTGGACTGGGCCATGGGATGCCACGCCCATTGTTTGTGTATGGTTTTGGGTAAATGTGGAGGAGTTCCGATCATCTACCAATAAAATATATTCCATTAATTGAATGTTGGTTCCATTGGTATGCAATTTTTTTTTTGATAGAATCAGAAGTGACTATACAAAACGGCGGGTAGCACGTCTCCAAAAATCAACATACCAAATAGCACGGTAATCTACCATTCCACCAAGTCTCTCAAACAGCATCTTACAACCTTCAATAATTGAATTCACCCTCCATGGGGTTGGTAGCACTCTTTAGACAGTCGCTGATTAGCTTACAATCACCCTTAATGATAGTGAATCTGTTAGGAAAATTGAAAACAACATTGTGGGTTTTCCCATACAGTTCATGCTTATGCCGCATTGATAGTAGAAATACCTAGTTTATAAGTCTTGAAATCCAATATTTGGCCCATGTGGTTTCAAGTCTTGTTATTGGCTCCTACCACCATTTGGAGAAGAATTATTAAATAGTTGTTGAAAAAATGCTGTATTATGCCAAGGAAAGATGGTTTACAGCCCTATAGGGGCATAAAGTAAGTGTTTTAATACCAAAAATTAAAAATAAAAATAAAATATGTTGCAACACCCTATCAATACAATCCATATCGCACATCTCTTACATGTATTAATAGAATTTTCAAAGGCCCGAGCCCGAAATTTAGCCCATACTGTTAGCGACTGAATATATATAGAGAGAGAGAGAGAGAGATTATAAAGAAAAGAATAAAAAATGTATATATTAAATTATAAATATATATTTTAATAAATATTATATTATTTATATATTCTATATAATATATAAAATACATATTATATATTTTATAAAATATATAATGCTGACTCGGGCCAGGCCGGGCTCAGGCCGGGCTTTTTTAATAAATCCCGAGCCCAGCCCGAAACACAGCCGGGCTTATTGTGTTAGGTCCGAGGTCAGGCCCGTGGGCCTAATTACTTGATGAAGCCCGACCGGGGTGTGGGCCAGGCCGAGCCATCGGGCTACCCAACCCATAAACAAGTCTAATCCCAATCTCATGATGAAATGTGTGGTATCCAATCATGTTGATAAAGGATTGGAATGAGTTTTGTTGGCATGACATACTCAATTTCCAATTCAATGTAAGAGAGGCAAACATGCCCCACACGACTCCACACCCATCTCCCATGCGCATTGGGAACATCTCCTATCAAGGAGAGATGTTCCTAATTCACAGAGGGGATGGGCTGTGGGTCACACGTAGGGTAAGCTCTGTGGGGAGCCCATCCCGTCTCATCAATTGGGCCCAAATCCATTTATTTACAGCTGGTCTGGTCTTTATTGAATATTATTATTTGCTATGTAAGAGCTCATCAGCCATGACGAATGAAGTCAGTACGCACTACATGACGAATGAAGTTTTTTTTTTTTTTTTCCCTCTTTTTGTCATAGATGTCAGCGTTAAAATTTAGAAAAACTCATTAAAATAAGGATAAAATGGGACGCTCAGTTTTGAAAGAATACAAATATTAATATACTAGTAGGGACCCGTGCGATGTACGGGATTTGTTAAGTTCAAGATAAACAATAGAAACATGTAAAAGTATGTAATTGTTTTATTTATATATTACTTTTAATAATTTTTTTTATAATACAAAAATAACAATAATTAATTTTAGATAGAGTTATTTATCAAACTTATGGTTGGCAATTTTCTCCATTTTCCTAATTCCCATGGGGATTTCCCTGAGTGGGGTGGGGATGGGGATGGAGATGGAGAAATTTTCATCACCATTGGTGGGATAGTGCGGGGATGGGGAGAGCACTCCCTGCCCCATGTGGACCCCGATCCCCGCCCCATGGGATCCTTGCTAATATATGTGTATATATCTCCACATATGTCTATATGTTAATATTTTAAAAATATGGTTGAATATTGTTGAATCTTTTCTAATAGGACTGTGAATTTTAATTATTTTATTTTTTATTTTTAAATAAAATAAAAAACAAAAACATAAGGGTTGACATTATAAAGAATCACGGGGAGCGGGGATCCTGTGCAGACGGGGATGGGGATAACTTTGTCCCATTAGCGGGGATGGGGACAGGGACGTGGATAGAGAGAGGCTCCTCGTCCCCGCCCCATCTGTTGCCATTTCGAATCAATCCCAACTCAAATAGGTTGGATCAGTTTTGCTTTAGCCATTTGTAAATTGACTAAAATCGAACAACCTGACCATAGGTATATTAATATTTTTGTAATATGGGAAAGTGGAAAAATTCCAATATTTCTTAGGCTAAAATAGTTTATGTCATAAATTTATTTTTAAATAATGCCATTGTAATTTTTTAAAATTTAAACTTAATTTTTAAATTTAATTTTTTAAGTTAAAATTTTTGAACTGACCGACCAAACCGAAAATTAACCCAAACCGATATAACCTGAGTGACCAACCCCTAACCCGACTAGGTCGATTTGGTTGGCCAAACAACCTATAATTGAACCAAACTGACCTGTGAATAATAGTTTAATCTCTAATAATTATTAAAAATTTATAGCTAAAATTCACAATAAATTAAATTTTATAAAACTAAATAACAGTAGTTTAAACTCCAATAATTATTGAAAATTTTCTACTAAATAATAAAAGAAAAATATATTTATACATAATTATTGAAAATATATTTCACAAAAACAACAAATAATTACTGAAATACAATAAATATTAATTTTAGTACAGATAAATACATAATAAATAGATATTAATTTTTAAAATTATTATTAATAAAAAATAAAATTTTTAAAAGTTATTTTCTAGAATTATTAATTGCTATAAATGAAATTAGTTATTTACAATATTATTTATTTATTGAAATAATATCATTATTTAAATTTTAAAATATTAATTACATGTTGAATTTAATAATCTATAAAATTGTAGTACTATTAATACATAATTATGTTATTTTAACTATTTAAAATCTAGTTATGTTAAATATTTAAAATATTAATCTATTTATTATATTTGAAAGTTATTCCGTAACTATTTAATATATATTATTAATTGATTTAAAATATTACTGTTAATATTTTGTTATTTAAGATATTTAGTTATTGAAATATTTAAGTAATATTTCATTTTTAATGTTAGATTTTTATTATTTGAATAACATTTAGATTGAATAATCTAAAAAATCGTAATTTATGTTGTTTGTAAAAATATATAATTATTAATAATATGAATATTATTAAATCGATTATAATTATTTTTGTCTTTTTAATAAATATTTTAAAGTTATTATATAATTTTGTTGGAATATTTAAATAATTCTTAAATTTTTTAATTCACACTTTCTTTAGATAAATGTAGATAAAAAGTGGGGGAGAAGATAAATAAGAATTGGAGATAATTTAGGAGAGAAAATCTCTACAAAATTAGAATTAACTTAGGAGAAAGTTGGGGATAATGGGGGAGGTTGTTTAGGAGAAATTTTAGGATATTAGATTATATAGGTTGTTAGAACGTGTGTGCGCATGTGTGTGTGGGGGGGGGGGAGGGAGAGAGAGATTCTAAGATATGGAAAAGATATGATATCTGAAAAACAACTGACCAATAAATTGGAATCATAAACATGGTAGAGAATAAGGTGTTATTTATCAAAATTCATGGGTGGGTTTTGATTGGTCAAAACTCTTTCCATATCATATATTTTCTGTATCATAGTTTAAAATTACATGGATTAAAAAATTAAAAAATTTGAAAAAAAGGAAAAAATTTCTAGACTTCCTTGTTTTAATATATATATATATATATATATATATATATATATATATAAACAAAATAATACAAATACAAGATTTTGTTCTCTACATATTTGTATTTATACTCTTTTTAAATTGACCCTAAAAAAAAGATAAATAAAGAGTAGTGGAAAATCAATTCAAATATTATATTAATGAAAAATTAAATAATATATAATTTGATTAAGTAAAAAATGAATTTTAATCTGCAATTAATTGTGTAATTGGACCCAGACCAGAACCCATTGGAAATTAAGTTAGAAATATTGCTTAATTAGTACGAATATGCCAAGCTTGAATTGGAGGTATAGAAAGGGATGTGGGATCCAAAGCAAAATTATTTCTATACTACTAACTAAGTACTCATGTGTCAGAGAGAGAGAGAGGGGAGGGGGGTTCTTCAATGTTGAATGTTAATTAAGTTTTGGTTATCTAGATTAAATAAATAAATAAATAAATAATTAATTAATTAATTAAAGATTAATAATGTAATTTGCATTAAGCACAGGGAACATGCATGCCCCACACTGCAAGAAAAGGTTTTTGGGTATCATCAATATTAATTAATGGCTTATATTTGTACTAGCACAGACCATAGATGTAGGATGCGTTGAATGAGGCTTTTCATTTCACTGGATCGAACAAGCGACTAATTGTTGTTAACCCTACAACCCAACAACCAGAGGTTCTACATTCTACTTCCTTACGTTATCATATTTACTTTTCCGAGTTTACATCAGCCCCCCATGGGGGGCCCACAACGTCTCACAGTATATCTCAGTCCTGTATTGAGAATATCTCCCGATGATGTCTCATCATTTTTTGTATTAATTGTTTTTAGCCCTACAACCAAACAATCAGAGGTTCTACATTCTACTTCCCTATATCATCATATTAACTTGCCCAGAGTTCACATCAGCCCTCACAAGTGTATCATAGCCCTGTATTGAGAATATCTCCCAATGATATCTCATCATTTTTTTGTATTATCATGGAGAAATGTTTCTAATACATAGCTGAGATGTGCTGTGGAAAGTGGGGCGCCCCCTTGTGGGGTGGTGGGGCTGATTGAACCATAGTAGTTTTTTTTCTTTTTTGATAGGTAAAAGAAGCAAAATATATTAAAATGGAGAACAAACTACAAAGTTTTGTACAGGGGAAGAAAGGAAGGATAATGAGGAAGTTAAATTAATTCCTGCGACAGATTTTTACACCATCTTGCAAGCTCATGCGCAGGAGTATTGTAGCAAAAAGTTCTGTCTGTTCTACTGATTGAACCATAGTGGTTGAAAACCTGTAGTTTCGTATTACAGTTGCATTTCTCGCATTCGGAACATGGTGGCACACTTTCTGGATTTTCACCACGTACAACTTATGATATTCCTGTGTGGGGCCTACCTTGGAACGCTAAAATCCACATCCCAAAAGCTCTTCCAAATAGGCACTTAGTCAGGTCCAGATCAAGCTGCTGAACTAAAAGCTACAACAAGCTAGAAACCATCTATAGGTTGTAGAGTAGAAACTGGAAAGGCATTTGATACATATGTTTGTCAATTATGACAATGTTATCATAAGCATATATTAAGAGAATAACAACACTATTCTCTATATGAGGAGCTTTTTTAAGATTATAAATTGCATGCCGGAGATCTACAAACATGATAAATAAAGTTATAGGATGTTGAATCATATATACTTCTTTATTAAGCACTTAATGAATGAGGGCATTTTTTTGTTGCATGTTTAATTGGTCATTGGTTTTTAGTATGGTTCCATTTGTTTGTGGTGTAAAGTCAGGATTGATGTAAATTTGCACTCTGGTCCGATTTTGCTATTGTATTTGATAGTGGTCTTTTTATACATCGTAAATTGATGTGTAATTTTGTTTTAGAAATTTTACATCAATAATCAGTATTAGACACTGATTTTACATCAATAATGTAAAACTTTCCTTTCTTCTCTTCTTCAATGATCCTGGTAAACCATCGCCTCTCTATTCCACCAGTATAAAAGTGTATTTACACCTTAACCAAACACAGCCTATGGAGTAAAATGTGGTTAATGAGTTTTAACAATTGGACTAGAAGTTACATCAAAATTAATGCCCTTTTGTTGAGTATAACCTTTAGCTACAATACAAGCCTTAAAATATTCAATAAAGCTATCTACTTGTTCAATAAGCTTAAAATTCCAACGAGAAAGACATAATAGGAAACAAAAAAACAGTTAAAATTCAATTTGAACGCATTGTAAAGAGGCGACTTTTGGTCTTCCATTGATAATTTGCCAAATTGCTTTCTCTCTTGAATATCACCATCGAACAAAGCTTTTTCTTGCCCTTTCCCACATTTTCTTTTAATCTCACTTTCCTCCCATTTTCACAACTACTTTTTACTCTCTCTCTCTCATCCCTAAATTTCCTTTTTATGTAAATCTCGTAGTCAAATCGAAGGGGAGAATAGTGTAGTGCAAAAGTTTTTGGAATCACCTTTCATTCTACTTATTGTTCTTTGTCAATTGGGTTTGAGGGGCCCAGCTTTCATCCGTGAAGGATGGTCTATCTCACTCTCGATTTTCTACTCATTTTTACTACCCACTCTCTATTCTCCGTGAATTGGAGCCACATATCTCTATTTTGAATTGAGAGATGTGCGGCTGTAATTCACAGCGGGTAGAGAGTGGGTAGGAAAAGTGAATAGGAAATTTGGGCTCGATCGAGTCCAGATCACCTGCTCACGAGAAATCTGCCCACGCCTATCCACAATACACTACCTCCTGTGAATAGGAACATCTCCCCCTGCATAATACTACGCAGAGGGTGAGATGTTCTCTATGTGTGGCTGTGATAAACGTGGGCAGGAGATCCGGACTCGGCTTGGTCTATCTCCGAAGAGTTGGTTTAAGAAATACCTAGCACACGCTATCCTTGAAAATAACAAACGAGAAGAACGGCATATATGTCAAATGAAAATAAATTTTTCAACAAAGGGGAATCCCCATCTATTTTCGAAAACATGATATTGATCCAATCCATTCCATGTTTTTAACTGAATCTAATTTTTGAAAAGCTTCTCTGTTTGAAAAGCTTCAATATGCCAAGCATGGCATGCAATGAACGGAGGACCAAAAATGGCTCTTTTTTCAGTGCATCCGCATCAAACTTTCTCATCAGGCTCCCATTTGGAAATAGTGAAAATACAGAGACTATTTTGTAGTATGTCATCGCCAAATTAGCATTTAGCCCATCATGATGATCCGTATGCATAGATATTCATAAAAACTGCCCTTTATATGTGTGCTTACTGGTGGGGGAAGTTTCATTTTCCCCCAACGATTAAGCATTTATTCACGGTTTTGTTGATGTAACGCCTAATTGCACCTAGTGGCGCCAATTTGTCATAAGCAATTGACATTATTATTTTTTTCTGTTTTGAATCACGAAAGCTCTAACAAATACATACTATATAATTGCATTGAGAGAAATAGCAAAGTGGGTCCATCTTTTGTAGTCAAATTGCATATCATGAACAAATTAAATATTATTATATGCGCGTAATTAGTAAAATAAACTGAAAATGGATTTGACATTGCATATCACGAACAAAATGCTAATAAATTGATATAATAAAATAGTGGAGCTTGAAAAGCGAGTTGACCCAGTTGCAAAAGCGAGTCATGGGTTTTGGTTCACATTGAAGACCATATCACCATCATCATCAGTTGATTGCTCATTTCATATGCTTACAACCCAATTCATGTTTGTTGTTTATGTCAAAGAAAATTTAATTCCAATGGAAGTGCTTTTGAATTTTGATCAAATATTATATTGTAAACTCGCCTGTCTGTCTCAATCCAGAGAAGTGCCTTATTGTGAAACATATGAATTTTATAAATGGTTTCTTTAAGCCATCGTGAGAGTCCCTATCTGCTATAAATTTTCCGTCTTTCTGGTTTCCAATCAGCCATTAACAGATGTTCAGAGATATCTTATGGCTCTGCACTGTTTTCAAACGAATTCAGCCATATATCATCAGTTTATTGGAGGAACGACCATAAGATTATTATTTCTATATATATATTTCAAGTTTTCATGCATGTGACGATATGAGCGCTGGCAACTTTAGACTGTTTTCTTTTTTTGTTTTTAAATTTTTTATTTGACAACTTTATACTGGGCTACCTGAGTTACTAATTAATCAAGAACGAACACACTTATAATGAAATCGGTTCTAAATTTTGGGAAGCATATTAGCAGTTCTCTCATCCTTCGAAATACGTCTACGGAGTTCTTAACATTAGAAAGAGGTATATTTTCATCATCTTTATTGTTTTTTTTTTTTTTCTTTTTTCTTTTTTACTGTGAATGCTAGCAGTTAGCAGTTGTTCTATGATGGTTATTTGTTGGGTAGAGAAGACATGTAAATGGTTATATCGGGTTGGATTAAGTTGCAACCCGAACATTTTTCTTTTTTTTTTTTTTTTGAATGGCCTATCGAAATCCAAATTGTTACTCTTTTTGAAAGGCCTATCAAATTAGTTATAAATTTATAATACTAAAATTTTCGTATTACATTGCTATCGGGTCGGGTTAATGATTATTTGGGTCACCTACGAAGATCGCTTTCAATAATCTTGATCCGGTTCCTGAGACGGTTGCACAATTATTGATGGATCAAGAAGATGATACTAGAGGCTCCAGATTCGACCCTCACCCATCTAACACCCGATTCCCAAAACGTCTATAATTAATTACTATACAAATTACTAAATAATCGGATTATTATTCATTAAAATTTGGTAGATTAATTAACTAAAAACGAATTAGAAATTATTGCTAACATTAAATATTTAAACGAATTGTTGTAATTTACTGCAAGTTATTGTATAAATTTCTATAAATTATTACTAATTAATTACCGATTCAGAAAATTATTATTATTTATTAACAATCACTAAATTTAAATATTTGTAAATGTTTTGGTAATTTTTACAAAACAATTTTGGTAATTATTAAAATAGTAAATTTTGGTAATTATTAAATTAGTTAAATTTTCGCTTATTAATTAATTAAATTAATTTTGGTAATTAATTTCATTGGATAATTTTTTTAATACTGTTAATTGGAAAATTTAATTTCTGATAATTACTTGCTGAAAGTTATTGATTTTGATGATTTATTTTCGGAAAATTTTCAAAATTAATTATTGAAATAAATAATTACTGATAAATGAACAATTAATTAAAATATCAATAAATACCAATTTAATAATTAAAAATTATGAGTAATTTTCATTGGAAATTTATTCAAATAAATATAAAATTTGTTTTATATTTTCAATAGTTTTGGACAATTTATTAATATTTAATGATATTATCAGATAATAATTATTTTTTTTTCAATAATGATTTAGTTGAAAATTAATTTCAATAAATATAAATTTATTTTTTACAATCTTTTGTAATTTTTATATTTATTATAATTTTTTATCATAATTAGTGATTTTGGTAATTTAATTACTAACTATTACTATTTTTGGTAATTTAATTTAATGAAAGGTAAATCATAAAATTAATAATTTCGATAATTATTGGACACAACATTTAGAATTTCCATGATTATTGGAAATTTGGAACTATATTTATGGGTTCGGGGGATGACCCCCTATAGGAATTGAAACGAATGGGTTCGAGGCAGGAATCATACTTCCTATCCTAATCACTGTCGAGGAAAAATTTTAGCCTCCACCCTAGTTCCCAATGGAGATGGGTTTCCCATCAGGGACCTAAATCTTTGAAAATTTTTAATTAAAAGTTTGATTTTAGAAAAATATCTATTTAAAAAAGAGGAAAAAGTTAAAATGCAAATAATATTTTAAATATATTTTGATATGTATAATAAATAATATCGTATATTTAATATAATACATAAATATATATAATTAGGGTTGGGGACCTTGGGGTGGGGTGTGGACTTCACTCCTCGTCCCGACCTGGTTGGGGACACTGGGTACTTAACGGGGATGGGGAAAATTTCCACCCCTACTCCTAGGTTGTCTAGCCCCAAGGAGTAATAAGTTTTAAGCCCTATAAGCCCTAACATCTTTTTCCCATGCATTGCATGGGGCCCACATGTGTATATATATAATTGTATGAAGGAAAGCCTAAGGATGAAAGAAATGGAATCTAATTGTAACATTTGCCTTTTTCCTTTGAAATTATAGGAATGCCACATAAAGACAAGCTTCCTTATGTAATTGACTTGTAATTGCTTCTATGGTATTCGAAAATTATAAGATTAGCACATATAAGACAAACCTTCCAACTTGTAATTATGACATTTGAAAATTACGTGACCACCACATATAAGACAAACCTTCTAACTTGTAATTGCCTCTATGGTATTTGAAAATTACAAGACTACAACATATAAGACAAACCTTCCAATTTAATTGAATCTATGATATTTGAAAATTACAGGGGTGCCATATATAATTATTTATGATTATGCTATCCTATAAAATAAAATGCCATCCCTCTTCTCTCTCACCTATTTTTTATCTCAACTTTTATTTATTCATTTATTTATTTTTTATTATTATCTAAGCATTTGTTTATTTAATAAAAGTAAATAAATTATTTATAAATCAGTAAAATAAATGAGATTTGACATTGAGAGAAAGATTTTAATAGACATTTAATTATTTATTTTACTAATTTATTTATATAAAAATAATTTACTAACAAATTATTCTCTCCCCTTGAGCCCAATATTTTGGGCTATCAATAGGTAGGTTTGAGCCCAATATTTATGAGGAGGGCCAAAATA
This sequence comes from Nelumbo nucifera, assembly GCF_055504915.1. Classification (NCBI taxonomy): domain Eukaryota; kingdom Viridiplantae; phylum Streptophyta; class Magnoliopsida; order Proteales; family Nelumbonaceae; genus Nelumbo; species Nelumbo nucifera. Next base: position 56,211,503 of record NC_142654.1, read on the forward strand.
TAAGTGGAATGGGGGGCCATGGCTTCCTTGGGTCCCCTTGGCTCCATCCTTGGGGTTGGGATTAAACCTATTCACAAGTCACGTCGGGATTTGCCTTTATACCAATAGAACATATTCAAGTCCAATTCTGAGCATGACCAGACCATTGGGCCTAGACCTTTAGCCCAAGCCCGATCCCCATTTAAAGCCCAAAGCTCGACCAAGAAATTGAGAAAAAAAGATTTGTATTCTTTATTTAACAGCAAAATTGATTTATTTATATTAAATTGACTTCAAAAGAGAAAATTTTAATTAATTATTATTTTATTTTATTAAATTAAATATATTATTATCCATAAATTTTTATTTATTTAATTTAACTTGTCAATGAGTCAGGTTTGGTTCTAGATAACTTGGACCAGTCAATAATAAATGAATATTTACTTATTTATTTTATTAAATTAAATAATTGATTTATTTATTTTACAAAATTAAGTAGATTATTATCCATAGATTTCTACTTATTTAATTTACAAACTTTTCAATTAATTAATAATTTATTTTACTAACAAATTATTTCTCTCTCTACCCGAGCCTAATAATTTAGGGCTATCAATTGGTTAGGTGTAGGACGAGCAAGGGTGGAACTAGGAAATTTTTTATGAGGGAGCCAAAATCTAAGTGGATTGGGGGTAGAGGGAATAAATATGGATGGCCATTAGGGGCGGGGGGGGGGGGGGGGGGGGGCGTAACCATTGAGGTAGGGAGTGGGGGAGGGGGAAAATATACATGAAGAATGGGGATTTACTAGGCCATGACTCCCTAGGGTTCCCTTGGCTCTGCTCCTAGGGTTGGGATTAAACCTATTTGCAGGCCACACTAGGCTTTTTCTTTATATCAATAGAACATATTCAAGCTTAAGCTTAAGCATGACCGGACCATCAAGCCTAGATCTTGAGCTTGAGTCCAACCCCCATATAAAACTCGAACCTTGACCAAGAAATTGAGAAAAAAGATTTGTATTCCTTATTTAACAACAAAATTGATTTATTTATATTAAATTGACCTCAAAAGTGAAAATTTTATTTATTTATTTGTTGTTTTATTTTATTAAATTAAATATATTATTATTCATATATTTTTATTTATTTAATTCAACATGTGCCCAATATTTAGGGTTGTTAATGGGTCAGGTTTGGTTCTAGATAACTTGGACCAGACACGTCCCAATAAAAACTGAAAATTTACTTAAAATATTAATTAATAATTTATTTTACTAACAAATTATTTCACTTTCTCCCTGAACCTAATAATTTAGGGCTATCAATAGGTTAGGTTTGGGTTGGGTAGGAGTAGAGCTAGGAATTTTTTTATGAGGGGTGCCAAAATCTAAGTGGATGGGGTAGGGGAATAAATATGGATGGCCATTGGGGGTGGGGAGGCAACTATTGGGGTGGGGAGTGGGGGAGGGGGGAAATATAGATGAAGAGTGGGGATTTTTTGGGCCATAGGGGGACCATTGCTCCTTGGGGTCCTCTTGTCTCTACCCCTGGGGTTGGGATTAAACCTATTCATAGGCCACGCTAGGTTTTGCCTTTATATCAACGAAACATATTTAGGCCCAAGCCTGAGTATGACCAAACCATTGGGCTTAGATCTTGAGACTAAGCCTGACCCCATATAAAGCCCAAAGCCCAACTAGGAATTTGAGAAGAAAGATTTGTATTCTTTATTTAACAAAAAAATGATTTATTTATATTAAATTGACTTCAAAATTGAACTTTTTATTTATTTATTGTTTTATTTTATTAAATTAAATATATTATTTTCCATAAATTTCTACTTATTTTAACTAAATCTTTTTCCTAAAAACTTTTAATTAAAAAATTTACCTTTTGCAAATTCATTTTTTCCTATACAATAATTTAGATTTTACAAGCCCTACAACGCTGGGCCCCTCTATTAGTATATAAATATTATCTAACTGATGTAGGAGTATTCAACTGACCTATAGATCTTAACACGTGGCGTCGGTTGAATGCATCTCGACCATCCTGTGGACCTTGACACATGGCGTCGAGTAGATGTATCCTAACCACCCATCACCAACCACCGCCACCTACTCCCAACTACCCCTCCTCTCAAGCAACTCCAACTATAAAAAAGGGCTCCCACAGTGAGGTAAACACACACTGGAACTTAAGCTCTAAGTCTCCTCTCTTACTTGGTCCGACCCCCCATAACTCTTGGCAAACTTGACCATCAGAGGCTTCGCCCCTAGGATAACTCCCAGGCCCTCTAGCATACTTCTTCTCTTAGCAAGTTGGACCTGTCGGCCTTGGATGCTAGAAATTACCTTATTGCCCTCTGCTCCACATTTGTCACCAACAATTGGTGTCATCTGTGGGAACACGTCTTCAAAACTTTCCCTTAAGAAAAAAACTATTCTAATTTAATCAACTAGCATCCCTAAAATAGCTAACAAGCAAGACCCCGTCCTTGACTTCTAAAACTTAGTCACAATCGACCAATTCAACTTGAACCAACAATTAGACAACATAGGGCATCCGGTAGGAATCCACCCACATGGTAGCCACCCTACCGGAAGCCATGGACAATATGGAGGGTGATCCACCCACACCCCGCTAAGACAATGCTTGGGACCCAAAAGGGGCTAACCCCTCAGATTCAAACAACAACAATCAATAGGCTTGCAAGCCCCATTCCAAGACCCCTTAGCTCTCCAGCCGAGGGGCTGACCCCGTAGGATCCTATGCCGATCGCAAGAATCAAGACCATCAGCATCATCACGCTGCGACCAGCTAGGATGACGACGGGCGCTCAAGCCACCACAATCCCCCTTTGGGGGCAGGAGGCCGACGCCACGCCTCTCCCCCGCTAGTCTCTAACCTCTGTGACCTCCTCAATGATTATTGGCATTCGAGCACTCTAGAAACATGGCCGGTTCATCCTGCATATGAGAGAACTAGGATCATTTCGATGCAATAATGTCCTACATTGACTAGCGCTTCAGAGACACTTAAGCACAAATTGGTGCCCTTTAGGACCAACTTCAGTAGGTAAAGGAGGGCCAAGGTGACGCCTCTACCATGTGCCCTACCTCATCCAACCGAATGGAGGCGTTCATAGATTCCATTCTCTTCAAGGCCCTCTTGCCAAATTTTGAGGCCCCAGAATTGGAGACCTATGACAGGAGCACAGATCCCGAGGACCACCTCGAAAGCTTCTGGGCCCTCATTCTCCTACATGGGTACTCTGGCGCCCTTATGTGCTAGGCCTTCTAAGCCACATTCAAGGGAGCAGCGCGCTGATGGTTCTCCATACTACCTCCACACTCCTTTGACTCCTGAGAACAATTCGTAGACATCTTCTTGGGCCACTTTATGAGCAGTCAACAATGTTAAACAGAAGTGTGGGAAGAGCCTTTGGGAATATATGTAGAGGTTCAACCAAGAAAAAATCTAGGTCAAGGACCTTGACCCCTCAGTCTCTATGCGCACGACCATTAGTTGCCTCCGGCTCGGACCCCTCAGATGGTCCATCTTGAAGACTCCGCCCAAGACCAAAGCTAAGTTCTTGAAGAGGTTCAGAAGTACATTACCGTCGAAGAGGCCGAAGCCAACAAGTGCCTCCAAGAACCAAAAGTTGAGGCCAATCGAGGGCCCAATGACAAGAAATGGAAGGAAAGAGATGACCATAGTGATAGTCCCACCAACAAAGGTGGAGAGAAGAAGTCACTGACCCCTTCATTCAATAAGTACACACCACTAAACTGTTCCCGAATGCACATATTAATGCAAGTAGGGAAGGAGGAATTCATGAATTGGCCAGCTAAGTTGAAGAGGAACCCGAGAAGAGGGAACCCCAAGAAGTATTGCAAGTATCACCGCGGCACCTACCACGACACTGAGAATTGCTATGAACTCAAGAATGAGATGAGTCACTCATCCGTAGCGAACACTTAAAGGACTTTGTTGAAGGCAATGCCCAGCATTGTCCTCCTAGCAGCAACAGGTTAAACCCCGCAATCACCACCCCCTGGCCGAGTCATAAAAGTCATAGCCGGAGGCTCGACCTTAGGGGGAGCATCTACCTCATCTTGGAAGGCATATGCTCAGTAGTACAACATCCAGAGCCAAGTGGCGAAGAAGCCGAGGTCGGAGGACCTTATTTCCTTCTCGGACATCCTATTCTATGAGATGTTCAAAAGATGCAGCTAAGACTAGACTGACTATAGCCCATTGATGTGCCACTTGTTAGCTTCTCTGGGAAGCTGTCAAGCTCGAAGGAAAAATAACCCTACCGGTTACCATAGGGACTGAACCTCGGCACGTCATTCGGATGACTGAGTTCTTGGTCGTGAAGATAGGCTCACCCTACAATGCCATCATAGGGAGGCCGACCCTTCACGTACTCAAGGCAGTCGTCTCATCTTACCACCTTGCCATGAAATTCCCCACATAGCATGGTGTAGGAGAGGTTAGGGGGAATCAGCAAGCCGCTAGACAGTGTTACATGGCAGCACTAAAAGGCAAGAACAAGGAAACCCTACCACTGGAGGGACTCGACCTCAGGGATGAACCATCGGGCCGATGACCTCATCTCGATTCCCTAAACAAGGCCGGGGTTGAAAAAATGGTATTAGCCGTGCCTCGCCTCACTCAGGACACATTTTTTTGAATTGGTAAGCTTCCTCAAAGACAATCCTGACATGTTTGCTTGGTCCACCGCTGATATGCCAGGAATTGACCCTCAGTCATTACTTAAAGGCTAGGCATGGACCAAAGTTGTAGGTCTGTTTGGTAAAACAAGAGGAACTTTGCACCAGAGTATTGGAAGTCCATCAGAGAGGAGGTGGACAAGCTACATGGTGCCGGCTTCATAAGAGAGGTACACTACCCTAAATGGCTGTCTAACATGGTCATGATTATGAAGGCTAATGGGAAATGGCGCATTTGTATTGAGTTAACACATCTCAACAAGACCTACCCCAAACAACTTTCCCTTGCTGAGGATTGATCACCTCATCGATGCCACCATAGGGTATGACCTACCGAGCTTCATGGACGCCTTCTCCGGTTACAACCAGATAAAGATATACCCAACCGATGAGGAGATGATCTCATTCATCACTGAGTACGACACCTACTGTTCCAAGGTTATGCCTTTTGTAGTCACCCAATGAGGCATAAAGGCCAACCCTGAGAAGATACAAGCCATACTGAACATGGAGCCCCTCTCAATCAATTAAAGAAACCCAGAGACTCACTGGTCAAGTCGTTGCCCTCAATTGATACTTGTCCAAATTGGCCGACTGGTGCGCACCCTTCTTTCAAGCCATTAAGAAGTTGAAGGATTTCCAATGGATAGAAAAGTGCCAGAAAGCCTTTGAGGAGTTAGCTTAGTGTTGGTTCAAAAAGACAAGAGAGTTCAGAGGCCAGGGTATTACATTAGGAAGGTGCTTCACGAGACCGAGGCCAGATACCCAGAAGTAGAAAAAGTAGCCTTTGTGCTAGTGATCTCGGCCAGGAAGCTAAGGCCCTACTTTCAGGCCCATAGCATCTCGGTGTTAACCAACCAGCCCCTCAAGTCAATGCTCTCTAAGTTTGAAACCTCAAGTCAGCTAAGCAAATGGGCTATCGAGTTGTTAGAGTTCCACTTACGCTACCAGCTGAGACTTTCTATAAAGGCACAAGCATTGGTAAAATTCTTGATTAGATGCACCTTCGACCATGGCCAGGCCTCCGAACACGAGAAAGAGCAATTGCAGACTTGGACCTTGGTGCACTCGGAATGCGTCGTCAAACACCTGTGGCACCAATTTAGAGATTTGTAAATCTTTCCAATCCTCACGTAACCTTAAACAACATAGTACGTGGTGAGGAAGGGGTCGAACCCACAGGGAAGCAAGAATAAAAATTATTATTTTTGTTCCGAACAAATAAAAGGAAAATAGATTTGGGATTTACAGAAAATAAGAACATTAAATTTATTATTGCTGAAATTAAATGTTCTGAATTGAACAAGGTAATAATTAAAATTCAGAAATTAAAGAACACAGAAATCAACAAAAATAAATAAATAAAAATGATCCAAAATTCAGATCCAGTGGCGGTAGCTATCCAAGAAGATGAAATACACGCTTTCTCCCTCTGTTCAGCCCTCAAACCCCTTGAGACACCTTAGCCTTGAACTGCAGGAATTCAGATCTGCAAAACACACAGACAAACAAAAATTAAATCTTAAAGATTGCCAGAATAAAAATAACATAAAAGAAAACAAAGAAAACGAAAGGGATGGTTGGATCAAATCGTGGTAGTTGAAGATTGGTTGGACTGCTTGCAGGAACCCTCTTGACAAGATCTGGGCATCCTTCCCTTCTACAACCCTTGAACTCCTAAAAAAACCTTAGCCTTGTCAACTGGGTGAATTGACCAACCCCTTTTCCAGGGCCCTTGGGCTCCTTTTTATAGAGAAGGGTGGACAAAACTGTGATTTGAGAAAAAGCAAGGGGCGACTAGTGGGTTTATGCAGAAAATGGGCGCCCCCAAGGTTTAGGAATGGAGGGTTAGGATTAAACTAGAGGAATCCTACGGCTAGAGTGAAAAGGAGAAGGTGCCTATAAGTATGGAGGGCTGGGGTTTAAGCTCCTAGGATTGAATGGTGGAGATTAGGAGTTAGGTGGTGCCCTCAGGTTAGAATGCTAAAGAGATGACACCCTATAATGGAGGGTGGAGATTGCAATGTGAAGATCTAAGGGTATGAGAGGTTGATAAGGATTGGATGGTTGAGATTAGATGTTAGGGAGGAGCGGAAGGTGAAGATTTAGCAGTTAGGGGCGGCTAGGGTTTGTTAGATGTGAAAAGAATGAGTGGGGAGGCGCCCTAGTGTTTGTTAAGGAGAGGAGAGTATGCTAATATAGTAGGAGGGGCGCCTTTATGGGTTTAGTAGATAGGAGGCGCCCTCCTGTACTCAGTTTTTCACAAAAACGCCCCCTCTCTCAGTTGGAATTCTCACCAACTTCCCAAAATCTGCAAAAAACTCTATAAATTTCCCTGTTTTTACCTAGAATTTGCATAAGGACCCTCAGAGGTCATAACATTGAATTAACCAGAAAAAGGGTACAAATTAGTTAGTCTAAGGTCTAAGATACCTCTAAAATAATGCCCTTAAGGCATCCAAATACAAAGTTATCACACCCCCCAATATAACCATTGCTAGTCCCTTAGCAATGTAGCCTTGAAATTACACCGAGTAAAGAGATCATTCCCATTGAAGATCATCCCTGACAAAATTAGCCAAGTATCCTGATTCCAAAATTCTCAAACTTTGTATAGATCAGTATTAAGTTTAAGGAGTAAAACCGCCCTGCTTTGAACATTACAGAAATATGGCTTAAAAATCTTATAAACCCTTCAATTTGCAGATTGTCTCGATAAGCTGAGATTGATTTTTAAAATCAGGTGGTTATTCTTCTTATCATTTCTGATAGTGGATTTCTACCCCTAAACTTGAAATGCACACACATTTTTATTGCTACCTTCCACCATTTGACGCAAATCTCGACACTTGACTCAGGTGAAGAGACTTGGTTACTAAGTGTTTGGTAAGTGTCTTTGACATTCCCTTTCCCGTTTGATGTGAATCTCAACACTTAACTTAGGTGAAGAGACTCGGTTACTAAGTCTTGGATGTCCATTGACCTTTTATTCTCTCTCTTTTTTTTACTATGTGTAAAATTCAGCACTGTTCGAGGTAGTCCACTATCTCTATTAATTTGAAGAATTTTTCATCTGATTTCTCAATCTTTCTCTTCTTATCTTCACAAGGGCAAACTTGGGAGTATTTTCAATTTCTAAACAGTTTCAACAACATTCAAACAAGACCAATTTAACTCCTGTCACTTGCTACCAATCTCTACAAAATTCAATATTCTTTTATCAGTTTCCTCAACTTTTTCTATTTGGGAATCTCTTTTAATGAAAAAAAAAATTAATTTTTTTAGTGAAAATTTTAGTTCTGCATTTCTAAAGGCTTAGCTCGTATTATTGTTGTTATTATTTTTCCTTTCCTTACCCTCCAACTTAAATTCCATTGTCCCCAATGGCATGAATAGAATGATGGAAAAGGGACTTGGGCCAAAGGGAACAATCAAGAGGTAAGGATGCAACAGGGGTTCAGAATTTTCCAACTGAATTCTGAAACTTATTCAAAAGAAAAGGCAAACTCTAACAAGACAACTAAAACAAAACTTCATTGGGTTGCCTCCCAACCAGCACTAAGTTTAACGTCTTCATCCAGATGCAATTAGATTACTCAGACTAAAGTTCTCAATTCCTTTACTCTCTAACACTCCTTTTATGTATGGTTTAAGCCTAATAACTTTGTAGTTTGATGCCTTAAGGAAATTATTTCAAGGGTATTTTAAGCCTTAGAATAGTCAAAATGTCACTTTTTCCTAGTTAAATTCAATATTATGACCTCTGAGGGTCTCTATGCAAATCTTGGGGAAAACTAAGGAAGTTTCAAGGCTGAAATGTAATTTTTGGGAAACTGGTGTGAATTCTAATTGAGAGAGGGGGTGTTTTTGTGAAAAACTGAGCACAAGTGGGTGCCTCCTATCTGCTAAACCCAGAATGATGCCCCTCCTACTGCATTAGCATATTTCCCTCTCCCTAGAAAACCCTAGGGCACCTCTCCACTCATTCTTTTCATCTCTAGCAAATTCTAGCCGCCCCTAACTGCTAAATCCTCACCTTCTCTCGCTTCCTAACATCTAATCTCCACCCTCCATTCTAGGCACCCTCTTTGGAGTGTATTCTAACCCTAGGGCGCCACCTAACTTCTAATCCTTACCATTCAACCTTTACCCACTAGATCTCAGCCCTCTATTTCACTCTATATCTCATCCATTCACCCTAAGGTGCCACTCACTCCTTTTAATCTCAACCTTTCAGCCCTAGGCACCTAAATCTCCCCCATCCAATTCTGGGCGCTCAAATCTCATCCCTACATAATATTGGTGCCCTCTCCTTTTCTTCTCAGCTTTAGGATCACCTCAGAACAATCCTAACCCTCCATTCTAAACCCTAGGGTGCCCATATTTCTGCAGAAAAAAACCCAGCTGCTGCCCCCCTCTTTCTCTCTTATCCTAGTTTTATCCACCCTTCTCTATAAAAAGGACACAAGGAGTCCTGAGAATAGGTTGATTCTGCCGCTAGGTAAGACGGAAGGCTGTTCTTGAGAAGTTCAAGGGTAGAGGAAGAGAATAACGCCCAGGCGAAATGCAAGAATGCCCAGGCTGTTCGCATCTTCGGATTACTTAATCTGAATAGATACGGAATAGCTCAGGGTCTTCCCAAAAATAATATTTGAGTTATGAGAAGAATCTGTCATTCTCATTCTTGGACCACCCCTCAGGCATTTTACCCACCGCTAAATAGTTGACAATATGAGCAAACCACGGGGGTGTACTATGGGGAACAACCAAGAGGTGTTCATTTGGAAAGAAATAGTTATGCATAGGCTCGCTTTTTTGAATTTGAATTATGGACAGATGATCAACTACTACATTTTCATAGCCCTTTTTATCCCAAATCTCAAGGTCAAATTCTTGTAAAAGAAGGATCCATCTGATGAGCCTAGGTTTGGCCTCTTTCTTAAACAACAAATGTCTTAAGGCCGAGTGATCAGAATATACAACTTTTGGTGCCCAATAAGTATAGACAAAACTTTTCTAGAGCAAGTACTACAGCTAACAATTCTTTCTCGGTAGTGGAGTAATTCAACTGGGCCTCAAATAGGGTGCGCTAGCATAATATACTACCACCCTTTGTCCCAAAACTGCTCCAATGGCGTAGTCAGAGGCATCACATATTATTTCAAAGGGCAATGATCAGTTGGGAGGTTGAAGAATTAGGGCTTTGGTTAGTGCCACCAAGTGTTGGGGTGGCCTGTCTCAGCCACCAGGGTAAGACCCGAGGCACATGCAGTATGGGATTACTTGAATCCTTGAACCGGACCAGATTTCCAGTGTTGCCCTGGACCTTGGAGACAGATGGGCAAAATTGGAAAGTTACACCTGACCCCTAGACTCGATTATGACATTTCACTAGGTGTCGGATCGGGCTGTCTTTGATATTCCAATCAGTGAGATCCTTAGATGGGGATCAAAACCTGGGTATGTTGGGACAGTCTGAGAATTCATCTGAGTGGGTGATCATAGTGATAGGATCAGCCCCTTTGTTGGACAAAGGGCAATGATCGGGAATGCACTCTCCCTAATGGAAACCAAACTGCCGGCAGTTGATTTCAATCGTTGGAATTTTGTTTTGCAAAATTAATATATATATATATATATATATATATATATATGTACGGTTTCAAATTGTTTGCAAATGGTTTTAATTCCCGGGATCCATGTGAGTGGAGAGTGCGGCACTGTTCCTTGCAGCCGAGGGAGAGGTCCTCTCTTGTCGGGCAGTGCTTGATCATTAAGGGCTGAGAGGTTAAGTGTAAGACCATTTAGGATAGTACCTGATGGGCTAATCTTGCACCTACCCACAGTCCCTGGGTTTTTATAAGATGGTTTGGCCCAGGGACCACTTAATGTAGGTGTTGGGCCCATAGGGTCCATATGATGGGCTCAGGGGTTTACTGAGTCTTTCAGTGAATTCGGCTGGGCCTTGTATTAAAGGCTGGGCCGAACCCATGTGACTGGTGTGTAGATCAATGCTTGGGTCCCACGCCATACAAAGATGCCAAACTGGGCAGCAGATTGGAAACTAGTTAAACACTGAATAATGGGCCAAAAGCCCTTTTCGAGCTGGGCTGATATGATCACCCATCTATGGGGCGAATCTGAGATTAATGTTAGTAAAAGGATTGGGCCTTTAACCTTATCCACTCCAGGAGACCAAATTCAGATTAGATTTGAATCTGGTAACCTCCTGATAAGATCAGGAGTAAACTAACTTAATCTGTAGATAGGATTAAGATAATCCCCTATCCAAATACAGATTTGGATTGGGATAACTCCTGATTAGGAGGTTTCTTAATCAAGAAGATATTATGGTCACACCATCCGGCAAGGCACCGCGGCGCCGTCATAGGCAGCAGCACACACAGCAGGCCGCACAGCAGTGGGCACCGCCTGGCAACACTGCACAGCAGCATGCACCGTCGATAGTGCGCAGCACGCACCGCCAGGCAGCAGCGCGCACCACACGCACCGCATGGCAGCACGCACCCGGCACCGCACGACAGCGGCACCACGGCGCGCAGCACGCACTGCCAGGTAGCAGCGCGCACCGCACGCACTGCACGCCAGCACGCACCGCGCACACACCCGGTACCGCACGGTAGCAGCACCATGAGGCGCGCGTACGCTCTGCGCGCACGCATCACGCGGCAACCAGCACCAGCAGTAGAGCGGGGCCCACATGACAGCTCATAGGGGTGGGCCCATCCTTATCTGGACACATCAAGCCAACTCGCCGCCAGCTTACCTTATCCTTATCTTATCCCTTATCCCTTAGCTTTATCTTAATCTTATCTTTATCTTTATCTTAAGTAAGAGTGAGTTACCATTAGGAGTAGGTAATTAGGAGTTTGAGTTCAAATTGGAGTTTGAGTTTAATTAGGAATTTCCTTCTGTAAGCTCCTATTTAAAGAGCCACGAATTGAAATAAAGCATTCAGTTTTCCAGCCAAGAAAAGAGTGAGGAGAGTTTGGGTGGTCTCTTGGACAAATCACCCCAAGGGAGAGTTCGGGTGGTCTCTTGGACAAATCACCCACTAGATAGGCAAAATAGGGTCTGTGCGTAAGACCAAAGGCAAGAAGACCAAAGGCAAGGGAAGATCAGGGGTTCCTGCCGTGGAACGACCCGTGACGCGATCCTACACTCGGGTCCATAACATCTTGGTATCAGAGCCAAACGTCATGGGCGATATGGAGAAGTTGTCTTCCAAGGTCCACGAACTGGAACACCAACTTGCAGAAACCAGCATGGAGGTTCGTGAAGTCAGGGAAGACATCCAGGAGATGCGATGCCTGCTGGAAGCATTCCTCTCCAATAAAGAAATGAGCCCGGAGGGAATCGCCAACACAAATAGAAGCCGTCCGGACTGGGCAGAGGCATGCAGCGAACAACAGATCGCTGCCCCTACAGCTGTAGTTAATTCCAAGGATCAGCGCACGGAGGATGAAACTGTAAAGTCTCCTCTTTTGGCCAGGGACGATGACACGAACATTATAGTAGAACCTGCTGAATGCGCTCCTTTGACGAAGGCAGGTGGGCTTGGCAATGTTGCTGGGGCTTTACCGAAGGCCTTGGCTCAGCGTGGACATAAAGTTATGGTTGCGGCACCACCGTATGGTAACTATACAGAAATCCAAGAAACAGGAGTGCGCAAGAGATGTAAGGTGGAGGGGCAGGATATAGAGGTAATCTTCTTCCAAGCTTATATTGATGACATAGATTTTGTGTTAATGGACAGTCCTATGTTTTGTAATATTGAGGAAAGAATATATGGGGAAGGCCGAGAGGATATTTTAAAACGCATGGTCCTCTTCGGTAAGGCCGCTCTGGAGGTCCTCTACTGTAAGCATACCCGGTACAGCATTCTTATGATCCACAATAGAGCACAACGGGGTCGTGGTCTAGTACGTGATTTCTATTATGTGGATCTTCCACAAAACTACTTCCAACTATATGACCCGGGAGGTAGGGAACACCACAATATCCTTGCGGCTGGCCTGAGTGCAGCCGATCGTGTAGTCACGGTAAGCCATGGTTACGCCGGGGAGCTGGAAACTAAAGAAGGTGGCTGGGGTCTGCATCAAATAATCCAGCTTTATGCACTGAGCTACGGGGCAGTCCCTATTGTTCATACTGTTGGTGGACTGAGAGACAGTGTGCAGCCGTTTGAACCATTCGCAGAGTCCCAAGCCATGTATCTAGAACACGAGCTTGAGGACAAGTTCGTAGTCCGGGAGGGGTGTAATGTTATGGTCACACCATCCGGCAAGGCACCGCGGCGCCGTCATAGGCAGCAGCACACACAGCAGGCCGCACAGCAGTGGGCACCGCCTGGCAACACTGCACAGTAGCATGCACCGTCGATAGTGCGCAGCACGCACCGCCAGGCAGCAGCGCGCACCACACGCACCGCATGGCAGCACGCACCATGCACACGCCCGGCACCACACGGTAGCGGCACCACGGCGCGCAGCACGCACCGCCAGGTAGCAGCGCGCACCGCACGCACTGCACGCCAGCACGCACCGCGCACACACCCGGTACCGCACGGTAGCAGCACCCTGAGGCGCGCGCACCGCAGCGGCACCCTGAGGCGCGCGTATGCTCTGCGCGCACGCATCGCGCGGCAACCAGCAGCAGCAGTAGAGCAGGGCCCACACGACAGCTCATAGGGGTGGGCCCATCCTTATCTGGACACATCAAGCCATCTCGCCGCTAGCTTACCTTATCCTTATCTTATCCCTTATCCCTTAGCTTTATCTTAATCTTATCTTTATCTTTATCTTAAGTAAGAGTGAGTTACCATTAGGAGTAGGTAATTAGGAGTTTGAGTTCAAATTGGAGTTTGAGTTTAATTAGGAATTTCCTTCTGTAAGCTCCTATTTAAAGAGTCACGAATTGAAATAAAGCATTCAGTTTTCCAGCCAAGAAAAGAGTGAGGAGAGTTTGGGTGGTCTCTTGGACAAATCACCCCAAGGGAGAGTTCGGGTGGTCTCTTGGACAAATCACCCACTAGATAGGCAAAATAGGGTCTGTGCGTAAGACCAAAGGCAAGGGAAGATCAGGGGTTCCTGCCGTGGAACGACCCATGACGCGATCCTACGCTCGGGCCCATAACAGAAGAAAAGAGGAGAAAAACAAGAGGAAATACATCATAATTCAAACTAGGGTTTTGGTGAGAAGAAATCTCCCTGCGAATTGAGATCAGATCTCATTCATACTCCAGAGAGAGAAGAAAAGCAGTTCAGCCTTTTTCGCCCTTGGAGTTCTCCTCCTGCCGCCGCCATCTACCTTTGCAAGATTCGATCTTTGCAGAAATAGGAAGTCAAGAAATCTATTCTTGACATCAGTCTTGCAAGAAAGACTGAAAAAGACTCAGTGTTTAGTGCTTCCAGAGGGTTCTTGCGAAGGATCCAGTGTGTAGGACGCACCCTGCTGGTTCTGTTCCATCCACAGCTGTGTCATATTCAGCAGGAACGGATCTTGGTGCATTCTTTGGGCGTGAACACCAACTTTGGGAGATACTGCTTCTCCGGATCAGGTATATTCCTCCCATTTATCTTTTGGTTCAGATCTGGTTTCATTATGGTTCAAGTAGGATCCTTGAATATTGTATTCTAAATCTAGGGAATATGATTCCCAGTTGGGAGAAGGTAGGAAATTTTTGAAATTCGCCCCACCCATTCCGCAACCTTTATGGCGTCCATCAGATGGATCCTACCATTCTTTCAGAGGTGACTCTTCTCCCAACTGAGTACCAAGTTTGTCTCGACACACCATTGAAGAACTTTTCATAAGTGTTCGAGATAGGTTTCAAAGGAATCCCCAAAAACAGAGAAATCATCCATAAATTTTTCTAGAAAGTCACCTACCATTTTCGAGAAAATTGCCATCATATACCTCTGAAAGGTTGTTGGTGCATTACATAATCCAAATGACATTCTTCGGAAGGCAAATGTGCCATATGGACAGGTGAAAGTAGTTTTCTCTTGGTATTCATGGTAAATGGCTACTTGGTTATACCTAGAATACCCATCTAAGAAGCAGAAATACTTTTGCTCTACAAGTTTTTCCAGAATCTAGTCAATAAAGGGCAGGGGGGAAGTGCTCTTTTTTCGTGACTGCATTGAGTTTCCTGAAGTTGATGCATACTCGCCATCCCGTGGTAAGCCGAGTGGGGATCACTTCACCTTGATCACTGGTGACCATGGTGAGTCCAACCTTCTTAGGCACCACTTGCGTAGGACTTACTCAACTACTATCTGAATTTGGGTAGAAAATACCTGCATCCAACCACTTGACTACTCTCATATTTGGGTTCAACCGCCTTTGCATTTCCCTACTCGGTTTGGCACCGTCCTCCATACAAATATGGTGCATACAAATGGATGGACTAATCTCTTTCAGGTCAGCCACCGACCAACCAATGGCACCCTTATACTCTTTTAATATATCAATCAATTTTTCTTGTATAGGGGTTAAAATCAGCTGCTATAATTACTGGTAGTGTTTGGTCGGGTCCTAGAAACACATACTTAAGGGAGTCCGGCAAGGGTCTTAATTCTAGTTGCAGAGGAGATTTAAGAGAAGGCACGAGTGGTTCACTCTTTAGCTCTGGGAGAGGTTCAACAGTAGGCCAAGATCATAATGGCTGAGGAGACTTTGTTAAAACATTAGATTCCTTCATCGGGTCATTCTCTTTGACCAGACCGGTTTCTCCGGGGTTTCTATTTACATTTATTGTACAAAAATTTTGTTCTGGGTAGGTAGAAGGACTTCCAGACTCATACCAGTCTTCAAACTTTTCTCCACTTTCAAGAGTCGAAATTTCTCCAGCATTTTCTAAGTGTTGGACATTAAAAGTCATAAGGTGTTGGGGAAGACCTAGGGGTTCATTTCTGGGGTCGACAACTGGCTAACTAAGCATTGCATCATTCTCCCACTGCAGGTTAGCTTCCATGAGTTAAATTACTTGGCTCTCTAATCTTAGGATTGACTATTGTTGAGCTAAGAGCAGCTATTGGAGCTGTAGAAACATATCATCAAGCGAATCGGTTTGATAGGACTGAGGGTAGGTTTGACATGGCTGAGCCGGTTGAGTCTTAGGGTAATCATTATACTCACAGTGAGTCTGGGTTTCAGACCATTGAGAGTGTACATTTGGCAGGGTGGTTTATTGGGCTTGGGTCCAATAAGCGAAGTTGGGTTGATTTTCCCACCCAGGGTTATATGGGCAAAAGAATGGGTTAGCACTAGGTTGGAAAAATCCATTAGCTGCATGTACTTGCTCTGGAATGACTGGTTGACATGGGCCCACAAGGGCACTGGCTAACATGATGGGTCGGGCTTGCATAGATGGAACATGTTGGGTATGGGCCAATTTGTTGATGAAATGCAAGGACTTGATCAAGTCTTTGGACCATCCCATTAATCTTATCCAGCTGTTGAGACACATGGTTGTAATCTATCAGTGGCTTAGGTTGGAAGTACACTACAAGAAAAACTGTTTATAGCCACGGTTTTTTCAGCAATGGACCAAAAACCATGGCTAAAAGGTTATAAATAGCAACGGAATATACCATCTGTGGCAATATTTCCGTTTTTTGTATTCAGCCTAGCCACAGTTTTCTGACCATGGCTTAAATAGAATTTATTCAGACGGTTTTTAACTTAACCGTTGCAATACATTTTAATTTTTCATTAAGAAACTATTAAACCGTGGCAACTTAATTGGCACGGGCTCGTTCCAAAACTTGCGCTCAATATTCTTGCTTCCGCCTCATCATGTTTTCAGCTCTCATCTTCTCTCTCTCTCAGAATCGAAGTTTTTCTCACTTTCTCTAGAAAAAGCATTCATCATCAACAACGTAGAAACTCCCAGGGTCATTTTGAGAGATTGACACCTCTCAGCTTCCACTACTTCAACCCTTTTGTCGGTGAATGGCTTATTGGTGGTCTGTCCACTAGGGTTTGTTCATCGAGACCAAGGCCAAGGTAGCAGCTATCAAACTTCTTCACTCTTCTTTTTCACCCATTAATTTGCATATCGATACTGAAAACATGACGATACACCCTAATTTGGGATTGGTTTGTGTGCTTTTCATTTATAAAGAATTTCCATTGGATACTGAAAACATGACGTAGAATTAACGCCTGGTTCTTAGGGAATGGAACTCCAATGGATTCTGAGTTCTTGAATTCTCTGATGGGTATTCCATACAGAGAAGATAATGCATTGGGGGTTCTAGAGAATGGAATAAGTGTGGAAGTCTGCTGTAGGACAAAACCAGAGATAGAACTGTTGCTCCCTATTTCCCTTCCCCTGGCTGAAGACATTAGTGTGGAGAATATAGGGGTCACCACTGAGGTTGCCGAGAAATTCGAAGTCAATCTGATCATGGGTCGATCCCTGAGATGATAAGTAGTAGGCCATGACCGTGCCGGCTGAGTTGCCGGGGACGAGCTTGAGCTGCATGTCTATCTTACCAAAGAGGTACTCGTGCTTGGATTGGAAGCCAGAGCCAGGGTCCTTGTCAAGGGACAGAGTGAGAAGCTCCCCATTGTTGAGTATCTTTGCTCGACCATTGCCCCATGTGATGTCGAAGTCTTGGTAAAAATTACTGGCCGAAACAATAGCTATAGCTAAAGAGCTCAAAACCAGAAAACTAAACAAAGATTTTAAGAAAAACCCATGAGAAGAAGAAAAGGAAGAAGAAGCCATAGGTAATTGTTGAGCGAAGATTAGAATAGTAGGACTGGAAAAATGAGGAAATGTGGTAATATCTTTAAAATCAGTAAATGTGGTAATATGGTAACTCTTAGAGATGCACTTGGATCTCACATTGCATGGGTTAAATCAATGGTAATATATAATGCATATAAAACTCTTACATTATTTAATTAATATATCTATTTATTGACATCAATCCTTATGTATTCATTTTTGTTGAACATGACAGACTGAAGTTTATGATCCAAAGCGATACGTGCATATAATCAGCTATTCAGACGCAACGAAGATAATTGTGTGAATTCTCCTTTCTTTTTTCTTGGTGATGAAAAAAAATTTATTATAAGTGTATATTGAACCAAGACTATAAGTTTGTAGTTTTATCATACAAGAACAGGTGAAATTAATTTTTTTTTTTTTTGTAATGGCTTTCCTCAAAAGCTCAAATAAGAAATAAGTTTTCAAACTGTTGCTAAAAGTTTCATATAGCAGTAGTTTTAAAAGCAGTTATATTTTGTGATGACCATTCTACAACAACGGTTTTTTATCCTAACCGTTGCTATAAAAATTTTATAGCAACCGTTAATGTAAAAAACTATGGCAATATAAAGAATAGTTAATACTTTTAGCAACGGTTTAGTTAAAACCGTTGCTATTTTTACTTATTCATCTATAGCTCATATTCTATGGCTACGGATAAAACCGTCGCTATAGTAATTTTTAGCAACGGTAGAAAATAAATCCGTTGCAACAATTTTTTTATTAGAAATGGTTAAAACCGTTGCTATACGTACATTTATAGCAACAATGTACAATATCTGTGGCTATTGGCTTTAGCCACGCCAACATCCGCCACTGACAAAATACCGTGGCTAAACCGTTGCTATATCTTTTCGCAACGGTTTTTGTATCTTTTTGCAACAGTTTTGTCCGTTGCTAAAGCCAATTTTTCCTGTAGTGGTAGTTTCTTAATCCACAAACTCTGGCCATTGAATTCATTTTATTTTGTTTTAATTTTTTTGATTAAGCACAAACAAGTAAAATACACGACCTAGGGGCTAAACTAAGGTTTCCTAAACTAGTGGTTCAACTAATGTGAATCCTCTTAGGTTCACATGGAATTACACCACTTCTTTTGGTTAGGCAAGTAAGAGGTGGGGATGTGGGAGGCTTCCCTTTCTCTCGCAAAGACCTAATTAACTACAAAACCCGCTTAGGCTTAGCCGATTAACCTCTTTCCTTAGACACGAACCGTCGGTTATGGAAAGTAATAATTATAAGCTTCCCTAAAATTCAGCACACTTTTGAACCAAATGTGTGGAGCCTCCTAAATGATCTTGTTATCCAAATTCTAAATTAAGGTTTAGGGTGAACCACGCGTAAAAGGGTGGTGGTTTTTTGGGCCAAGGAAGGGTGATGAAATCCCCACCTTATCTTATTTAAATTGGATTGCCCTTAAATTATTTAACGGAAAAACACAACTATTAATCCTAAAAATGAGATCGCACCTACTGAAATCAAAAATAAAAGACAACATAAATCACTATTCTTAAAACTAAAATCGCACCAAGCAAGAAAAATTAAAGACACAATAAAAATACTAGAATAATTAATTCTGAAACGAAAAATATAAAAAAAACTCGTGTAAATACAGAAATAAACATACAACTAACTGGATCTAAATACAAAACAAAAGAAAAAAAAATAATCCTAAAATATATATAGCCAAATCTATTAAGAAATAAAAATACAAACAAATAACCAAAGATTCGAAAATGCTAATCTACCAACATAAATTAGAAAATAAAAAAATCAGAAATAAGTTGGGACGACCACACCTGAATCGCTATCCAATATTTTTCTTTTCTTTTTTTTTGTGCACAGTTCGACAATGTTCTGGCACCCCGTCTTCGACGGCTACGTCTTGCAAAAACAAAGAAGAATTTTGAGAGTTTTATTTCCAAAGATCAGAAAACTAACGAAATAAAAAAAACTAATGTAAACGGATCCGAAACAAAGAAATAAAAATTTTTAATCCATTGATTCCCCGACAATGGCGCCAAAATCTTGGTGCACTCGGAATGCGTCATCAAACACCCGTGGCACCAATTTAGAGATTTGTAAATTTGTCCAATCCTCACGTAACCTTAAACAACATAGTATGTGGTGAGGAAGGGGTCGAACCCATAAGGAAGCAAGAATAAAAATTATTATTTTCATTCTGGACAAATAAAAGAAAAATAAATCTGGGATTTGCAGAAAATAAGAACATGAAATTTATTAACACTATAATTAAATGTTCTGAATTGAACAAGGCAATAATTAAAATTCAAAAATTAAAGAACATTGAAATCAACAAAAACAATGGTCCAAAATTCGGATCTAGTGGTGGTAGCTATCTGGGAAGAAGAAATACATGCTTTCTCCCTCCGTTCAGCCCTTTAACTCCTTGAGTCACCTTAGCCTTGAACCGGATGAATTAAGATCTACAAAACACACAAACAAACAGAAATTAAATTTAAAAGATTGCTAGAATAAAAATAACATAAAAGAAAATAAAGAAAATGAAAGGGATGGTTGATCAAATCCAGTGGCGATAGTTGTAGATGGCTTGGACTATTTACAGGAACCTCTCCTGAAAAGATCTAGGCATCCTTCCCATCAACAATTCTTGAACTCCTCAAGAAACCTTAGCCTTGTGAGCTGAGTGAATTGACCAACCCTTCTCTAAGGCCCTTGGGGTCCCTTTTGATAGAGAAGGGTGGACAAAACTGGGTTTAGAGTAAAAGAGAGGGGCGGCTAGTGGGTTTATGCAAAAAATGGGCGCCGCTAGGGTTTAGGAATGGAGGGTTAGGATTAAACTAGAGGGATCCTACAACTAGAGTGAAAAAGAGAGGGCGCCTATAAGTATGGAAGGATGAGATTTAAGATCGTAGGATTGAATGGTGGAGATTGGGAGTTAGGTGGCACCTTAGGGTTAGAATGCTAAAGGGATGGCACCCTAGAATGGAGGGTGGTGATTGCAAAGTGAAGATCTAAGGGTATGAGAGGTTGCTAAGTCTTGGATGGTTGAGATTAGATGTTAGGGAGGAGTAGAAGGTGAAGATTTAGCAGTTAGGGGTGGCTAGGGTTTGTTAGAGGTGAAAAGAATGAGTAGGGAGGTGCCTTAGGGTTTGTTATGGAGAGGGGAGTATGCTAATAGAATAGTGTTAGGCAGTTATGCCCTTAGCTCCAATTAGATTGAGGTACCTTTTGACATTTATTGTAAATGAATAAAGTACATAATTGATTCATGTCAACGTGGTGTGTTTTTGTGTAATACCCTTAAACTAGACACTTATAAGACTCGTGTTAGTTTAGAATTTTCACAGTCGTTCAATAGATCTAGGGAAATTTATCCTGCCAAGGCTGACACTGATGTACCGCCAAGTAGATTGGGGTGGCTTGTCTTAGTTGCCAGGGTGAGACATGAGGTACATGCAGTGTGGGTTTTCTTGAAGCCCTGAACTAAACCGAAATCCAGTATTACTTTGGACCTTGGAGATAGATGAGCAGAACTGGAATGTTACACCTGACCCCTAGACTCGGTTATGGTACTGCACCAGGTGTCGGATTGGGCTATCTTTGATATGCCAATCAGTGAGATCCTTAGAGGGGGTCAAAACCTGGGTATGTTGAGACAGTTCGAGAATTCATCTGAGTAGGTGATCATAGTGACAGGATCAGCCCCTTTGTCGGACAAAGTGAATGATCGGGGATGCATATGCACTCTCTCTGATGGAAACCTAAAAGTACCGGTAATTGATCTTAACCATTGAAATTTGTTGTAGCAAAATATATTTAGATATACATATATATATATATATTATGGTTTCAAAATGTTTGCAAAAGGTTTTAATTCCTGGGATCCATGTAAGTAGAGTGTGCAACACTGTTCCTTGCAGTTGAGTGAGAGGTCCTCTCTTGTCGAGCAGTGCTAGATCATTATGGGCTGAGAGGTTAAGGGTAAGACCATTGAGGGTAATACCTGATGGGCTAATCTTGCATCTGCCCACAATTCTTGGGTTTTCATAAGGTGGTTGGACCTAATGACCATTTAGTGTAAATGTTGGGCCCATTAAGAGCCCATGGTGATGGACTTAGGGGTTTACTGTCTCTTACAGTGATATCGGCCAGGCCTTGTAACAAAGGCTGGGCTGAACCCATGTGGCTGATGTGTAGATCAATGTTTGGGTCCCATGCCATACAAGGAGAGCCAACTGCCATCAGGTTAAGAGGTTGAGTGAGCACATAAACTTAATGGGCCTAAATCCCAATTCGAACTGGGTTAATTAAATTAAATAAATAAGGGCAGATCTAGGTTTGGATCAGCAGATATGGATAAGAGGATAAGTCTTATCCACTTAAAGAGTTCAGATCCAAATAAAGATTTGGATCAGAAAACTCCTAATTTGATTAGGATTAAGTTGATCTTAAACTACAGATAAGATAACGGATTATCCTTATCACTTAATGAGTCCATGTCCAAATAATGATTTGGATTAGGAAACTCCTAATCAGATTAGGAGGTTGTCTCTTTAAGGCTATAAATAAGAGAGCAGGGCGGACATGCAAAATATACAACTGACATTACAACAGTCTGCAGAGTTCTCCCCTGTTAGTGCCGCCCCTACCCAGTTCGATCTCCACTTGTGGAAGTGATCAAGAATTGTTATTGATATTGCTTCTTGGCAAAAGAGGCAATATGAAGTCGTGCTCACCATCCCTCTACCCCATTCTTGCTGAAGAATACGGTTCTTGCTGAAGAGTCATCCTGTTGATCCTGCTTTACCTCACACTGTGTTATCTTCAATGGAATTAGTTTTTGGATTTCTCTTTGGGCGTGAACACATTCATTGGGAGTTACTGCTACTCCGTATCAAGTATATCCCTCTCCTCCCTTTTGGTTTTAGATCTGGTTTGGTTTTGTTTAAGATTGATCATTGAAAATGCAGTTTTCTAAAATAAGGAATTCGATTCCCAGATGGGGAAAAGAGAATTTTTTGAAAATTTGCCCAACCTTCCTGCAGGGTTCGACCATCTATATGATGGATCTCTAATCTCCCTTCAAGTAGGAGGGGCACCTTCTTGGTTTAGTAGATAGGAGGCACCCTCCTGTGCTCAGTTTTTCACAGAAACACCCCTCTCTCATCTGGAATTCTCACCAGCTTCCCAAAATCTGTAAAAAACTCTGTAAGTTTCCTAGTTTTTACTCAGAATTTGCACATGGACCCTCAGAGGTCACAACATTGAATTTAACCAGAAAAGGGTATAGATTAGTCAGTCTAAGGTCTAAAATACCCCTGAAATGATGCCCTTAAGGCATCAAAATACATAGTTATCAGATCTTGTTCATAGATGGAAGTTCCAATGCCAAGGAAAGTGGAGCCGGTCTCATACTTCTCACCTCGGATAACAATGAGCTGGAATATGCATTGTAGTTTGGTTTCCCTGCTTCCAACAATGAAGCCGAGTACGAGGCCCTACTAGCTGAGCTCCAGCTTGCAAAAGACCTCTAAAGTAAGCACATTAAAGTCTTCAGCGACTCATAATTGGTTGTTAACTAGGTGAATAAAGAGTATGAGATCAGAGATTCATACATGGCCAGGTACTTAAACAAAGTCAGAGAACTAACCAGCCACTTTGACACTTTGCTCTGCTCCATGTCCCACAGGTTAAGAACACACAAGCCGACACCTTGTCAAAACTTGCCAGCTACTTAGGGTCGGCCCTTGGTTGCACAGTACATATTGAAAACTTGACACATCCTAGCATTGAAGAGAGGAAAGTATACCCCATCCAAGATGAGCTTTGCTGGATGGACCCCATTCTCACCTACTTACAACCTGAGCAACTACCATCTGACAAGAATATGGCAAGGAGAGTCTGATGATAGTTGGCATGGTACGTCATACTCGAGAGGGCAAGTTGTATAGAATATCCTTCACCCTATCCTATCTCAAATGCCTCCACCAAGATGAGGGTGAGTATGTGCTAGGAGAAATCCATAAAGGCATTTGCGGCAATCATCTGAGGGGTAGGGCCTTGGCATAGAAGGCATTCAAACAAGGATACTTTTGGCCAACCATCTAGATGGACGCTATTGAGTTGGTACAGAAGTGTGACTGATGCCAAAGGCATTCCATCATCCTCCATCAACCTGCAATGATTCTCTTGAACCTCAACAGCCATGGCCCTTTGCAAAATGGGGTATGGACCTCCTTGGACCCTTCCCCCTGGCCACAAGGAATTGGAGGTACCTTTTCGTGGCAGTGGACTACTTCATTAAGTGGGTCAAAACCGAGGCCTTAGTGACCATTATGGCTACGATGATCCAAAGCTTATTCTGTAAGAATATCATTTGCTAGTTTTGCATCCCATACATGCTCCTCACCAACAATGGCCGACAGTTTGACGATGCCAAGTTTAGAAAATGGTGTAGAAGCCTAGGGATAAGGCAGTAGTACACCTCGGTCGGCTACTGTCAAACTAACAGGCTAATCGAGGTCACCAATAAGAAAATCCTAGATGGATTGAAGGCAAGACTAGACAAAGCTAAAGGGATTTGGGTAGACGAACTATACAACATTCTCTGGGCATACCAAATGACACCTCGGACAGCCACGGGTGAAACCTCCTTTAACCTAGCATATGGGATAGAGGTTGTCATCCTATTAGAGATCGACCAGCCGATGCTTCGAACTGAGGCTTACCAGGAAGCTGAGACCAATGAAGAGTAAAGGAATAACCTTGACCTATTGGAAGGTGTCCGAGAAAAGCCCAAATTAGGGTTGTGGCATACCAACAAAGAGTTGCAAGATATTACAACTCCCGAGTCAATCAACATCGTTGCAGGAAAGGCGACCTCATCCTTAGAAAAGTCATGGTCCTTGAACCTGGTGTCAGAAAGCTTGGCCCAAACTAAGAAGGGCCCTACGAAAGCATAAAAGCAGTGGGACCCAACACCTTTCGACTGAAGCAAATGAGTGGAAGTCTGGCACCTGGAACTCTGAGAATCTCCAAATGTACTATCAATAGATTTGTAAATACCTTAGTAAAAAATTTTGAATGAAAAGTGCAAAGTTCCTTTCAACTTGGATTTCTCTTTGTGTAAACATTCTTGTCCCCTCTAGTTGCTAGGACTACTCGATTGCCCGACTACAACATATAACCTTCCTTAAGGTTATACTCCTAGACCAGACATTGGCCCCAAAGCATATAACCTTCCTTAAGGTTATACATTCGGACCGGACGTTGGCCCCAAAGCATACAACCTTCCTTAAGGTTGGACACTCGGACCAGATGTCGGCCCCCAAGGCATACGACACTTTGCGAGTCATATGCCTAGCTACTGTTTTACTTTCTATGACTAAGGCAAGAACTTCTTGGACCTCCAACTATTGATATGTTAGGCCACAACCCCAATCTTGGCCTCAAAAACCTTTAAAGAAGCAAGTCTTTGGAGGCCAATGAGATGACACCAGCCAATGAATTAATAAAAAACATGACGAACAACACACTAGGTAAACGACACTTCTCCACTAAGGCAATCACTCGTGACCTCGGCCACAAAGCCCTTGTGTGATGATGTGTTGAGCATGTTGTCGGCCTCGACCACGATCGGTTTCCATCTTTTTCACAAAGGCAAAGTGTTCCAAGACTAAGTAAAGAACACTTTTGAGTCATGGTGTTGGCATTGGCTTAAAGTATTCTAATTCGGAATGTCCTCACAAAAGACTAAGTAAAGAACACTTTTGAGGCATGTTTCTTTGAAAAGATGCCTCTTCAGGGGGGGAGGGTGGAGGCATCGACCCTAGCACAAAACAAAAAGAAAAGAAGAAAATAAAAACATCTTTGGCAAGAAACTCAAGTTGCATTCACTCAAGTGTCTTTACAAAAAAAAGGCCTCTTATGGGGGAGGCATTGGCCCCTTACAAAAGAAAAAAAAAGAAAAATATACAAGTATCAAGGGTACCTTGGCCCAAACAAAAGAAAACAAAGAAAAAAGTATATTGGCCCCCTCCAGTTTGAGCGGTGGCCTGGGCAATGGCGTTGGTAGCAGCGTCGACGACTAGACTATCGTCCGTCCTTAGTATATCTACTATTTGTCGAGTATTAGTGGCGAATGGATCCAGCTAGCCAATGTCAAAGCTTGGAAGGATCTTCGTCACCTAGTCCTTGCAATCCTCAAAGCCCTCCAAGAAAGCACAGGAGGCAAAGGAGGTCAAGTCCGTCTCATGTTCCTCCGAGGTCTTATATTTTTTAACCGCCTTTACAGCCGACTTTTCCAATTGCTGCTCCATCGATGTCAATGAGGACTTCAACTCCTTCATGAGCTCTTTGTTATTGTCCACCTCAACCTCGATCTTCTTGTGATGGTCATGCTCGTCACTCACCCGGCCTTCAGCTGCCTCCCAACCGAATTGTGCCTTGGTCATTTACTACTTTAGGCGCTCGATCTCCTCTTATGCCCACCAAAACTATTGAATCAACACATTGATCTTATCATAAAAGTTGACCAAGCAAGAGACTATTTGCACATAAAAAAGGAAAAATGTCAATCACATTCCGAAAAGAAGACCTCGGCGATGCAAGCATCTAGAAGAAGTGTGTGCATACCTCAACGGCCTTATCTATTAGTGTGTCCCAAACCGAGTCCACCAAATATTGTGTCCAAGACTGGCGGTCCCTGGGAGGACCATGCCAACCACTAGCTGATGGCTGACACCTAGAACCGACAAGGTGCCCCCCTCTCGGATGCTCCACGTTGGCCGAAAGGTCCGATGAGTAGTGAGCGTCTCATTGTCTCGGGAATCAGACAACCAAGGCTCCGCCTGATGCAACCTGCCCGAGGTCCCCTCGGGCCAAACACTAGAAATTACCTTATTGCCCTTGACTCCATATTTGACAGCAACACTAATAAAGTAGTTTGGGGGGGGGGGGGCCAAGGACCCCACCAATATACTTGGATCCGCCAGTTCAACTTGCTCTAGAAGATCTTAGCCTTGCAGAGAAGTTGGGACTTCAATCAGGAAACGAGACAACCAACTTTGTCTTTTGAAATTTGAATGTATTTTCATCATTCATGTGTGATGGGTCCTGGTCGGGGTGGCCACGAGCCGAGCTCTTCACGAGCAACTCGAGATCGGCTCAACTCGATTTCAACCGAGCTTCGAGCATAGCTTAAGCCCAATTTTTAGGCTCGATTAATAAACGAACCAAGCTCGAGCCTAATAGAGCTTGGCTCTTGAGGTTCGCAAGCCGAGCTCGAATATATCTATCTATCTATCTATCTATCTATCTATATATATATATAAAATAAAATTATAGAAAATAATATGTACAATAAAAATATTATAATTCTTCATTTTTTAACTATCAAATAAAAAATATTTTTATATATCATTTTTTATTTTTATAAAACATTTTTTCTCAAATCGAGCTCGAACCGAGCCGAACTCGAACTTATGAGTTTTTAACTCGAGTCGAGCTTGAACTTGAGCCTTGTACAGCCTTGGCAAGCCGAGCTCGAGCTTCGTACTATTCGGTTTGGCTGGGCTCGAATCCACTCCTACGTCATGGATTCTACCTTTTTTATTCTTTGCCAAAGACATTGTTTTGGTTATATGGGTGGGTGGGGATCTGTGAACAAAGACATTGTTTTGATTATATGGGTGGGTGGGGATCCGTGAAAACACACCATATAGTTGAACATTTGTGTTATTTTCTACCATCCTTAAATCTATACTACCTATAAAAGAGTGAATGCCCCTTCTTTCTGGAATTTTCATTGGATGTTTTTTATCGCCCTTGTCTAAACATACAATGAGCATAAAGAGGGCATATATGCCCTTTACTCTCATTTTAAAAATTGCCCACTTATAACTGTTCAGAAACTGTCCACTTATAATTATCTAGAAGCTGCTCACTTATAATTGTTCAGAAACTATCCATGAATTATAAATAGTTTTGTCTGAGAGATACTACCTTGCACGTACATGTTTACTAGTAAATATAGAAAGAATGAATACATTGACGAGGCGACTGCTGGGAGGAATGGAAAATTAAGTATCAACAAAATACGTTCCAATGCCCTACCAACACCGCACATCTCATAATGATGGGTCCCCCAGTTTCATGGTGACATGTGTAGTGTTAGATCGATTTGGTGGGGGTTGAAACCTGTTTTGTTGATGGACCCTAACTTGTTACGAGGTAAATTTGCACGAGCTCCCCACATCGCATTACAACTATGCATTGGGAACATCTGCCTATGATATGTATGGGAGATGTTGTGGGATGCGTGTGTGGGGCGTTCTTTATGGTGCGTCCATCGGAATAATACATGTAAAATTGTGAAGCTATATATGGTGAAAAACTCATAAATTCCAAAAACTTTTCCATTGAGATGAGAACATGTAATAAGAGGTAGCTACTTTGACTTTGGGAGGACAGTGCAGCAGTTGCATCAGCCTGCACCATTTGGGAGGGATTTTTGGTTTTCGAAGGTGGGCCCTATACAAACAGCCTTTAAACTATTTTCAGTGAAAAATCTAGAGAGCCCCAATTGGTTGTTAGTCGGTCACTTTTTGGGCTGTCTTTTCAGCCTCATAATTCATTGAGAGTGCCTCAAAGTATTGAACCAGTGAATGTTGAGCTCAAACCTCCCAAACAGCCACAAAGTAATTTATCTAAACTCTAAAGTACTTCAAAGCAGCTGAACAGATTTACCTTAACCTTTCCAAATGGGTCCTAAAGCAGTGAGAGCATGTTGAGCCCTCAAGGTAGAGATCAAGAATTAGGCAAAGAAGGCAGAGTCAACAAGTTGAATGTTTGGCATAGCATCAATGGCCCCAAATCCTCTGTTGACCAGCCAGTTAGAAAGGATGTTTCACCAATCGAATGATATTATGTCCAACTCATTCAGTAGTTAGTGGGTAAAGAAATAACCATTAATAGCATAAATACATGATATCTGAGGAGTTTTGAACAATCAAAACCCATCAAATGAATACCACTTAAATGAGTTGGTGGGCCAGTAAAAGATCCTCTCTTTATTGGTCAATAGAGGATTTAGAGTCGGCCCATGCCCATCTTTGTTTTTTCTTGGGCCTTTTACATGAGACAAGTATGTACAACGCCTTTGTTAGTATTTCTTTTAAGTTTTGGACATTTTGGCAAGTAGGAGGTTAAACACAGAGCAAAAGATTTTAGGGGTTTTTATTGATTTCTCCACCTCAATTTTTTTTTTTAGTTGGTACAATTGGAAACGGTGACAGGTAGGGGATTTTTTCACACTTCAAGGGGATACTGTAGCATAGGTGGTGGTTTGGGACAATACAT
Source organism: Nelumbo nucifera (assembly GCF_055504915.1). NCBI lineage: Eukaryota > Viridiplantae > Streptophyta > Magnoliopsida > Proteales > Nelumbonaceae > Nelumbo > Nelumbo nucifera. Next base: position 56,240,374 of record NC_142654.1, read on the forward strand.
TCAGAAAACCAATAAAATTTTATGAGAGAGAACAAACTATAAATTTCCCAAAATTTTAGGGGGTGTTCTCCAACCTGAATTGTGTTTCATGATGTCAGTTCAAAAAATAAAGCAAAACAAAAGTACCAGCTGGTTTGAAAACAAGTTGATTCTTAAAACTAGTACACAGAAAACATTTTCTTGGTTATACATGTTTTTTTTTTTTTTTCCAAAACTTTTTCCAAAAATGTGTTCTTGAATTCCCGGTTTAAAGAACATGTTTTCATACCACTATTTAATATCTATTCCATATATCATCTAGTTTCTATACTACAATTTTTTAATTTTATAAAATATTCTTTTGAAGATTTCAAAAGCATATATTGTTTTTTTTTAACAAAAGCAACTTGTTTTTTATTTTCAAAACAAAAACACAATTCAAGAACACGTTTTAATTTTTTGGCTGATGTGGTAGTATTAAAAACATTCATGTTGTTAATCTTGTAGAACACCACCTTAAATTTTAGGAATATTAGATAATTAATAATTTTATTATTTTATATACATTTTCATTAAGTTTGATTTTATATCCAACAAATTCTAGGCGGAATAATTAGATTGATAATAAGGGAGTGCTCTTGCCGAATACGATTAAGTTCATTTGTGAGAGGCAGCAGTAAGTGTTGAACACGATACAACATAGTCATGCATGGGATTTAAATTTACTTAAAAACTAGAGAATGAATCCCCATATTAAGGAAGGGGCTAGTATTCTGATTTTTTTTTTATTCATGTATTTTGATAAATTTTGTTTAACACCCATTTTTTATTTTTTATGTTATAAACTAGCGGGACCTGTGGGATGCATGGAAGTCGATATCCAATATAGGATTATTGAAGGGATTAAAAATATTTGTAAAATTCACCCCAACAAAAATGTAAAAAAAGAAACCATAGATTAGATATTGGTTAGGTAAATAGGTTAAATAAATTGATTAGCTTATTTGGATTTGGTAAGAATATGAGGTTAATTGGATTGATTATGTAAAACACATTAATTCAACTAAATCAAGTACTTAGTTGAATAAATTAAGTTAATGTGGTAATTTAATTAGGTCTATTAATTAGGATGATTATGATTAATTTGTTTTATTAGGTTTATTAATTATTAAGTCAAATAGAAAATAAATAAATTATTTGTTACTAACCTCTATTACTAATTCTATTGGTTTATTGTTAACCTATATTATTAATGGAATTTATTAATAGAAAAAAGAGAATAGTAAATCAAATGAGAATATTAGCTAGTTATTACAAATTAAGTGGTAACAGTAATTACTATTAATTAGGAGTATGAGAAATTAATAGAAAAAAGAGAACAACAAATTAAATGAGTTAATTATCCTAACTATGTTAATCAACCTATTTTCCATTAATTTACTATAACAATTCCTATTAACGAAATTTATTAGTAGAAAAAATGCTAAATCAAATGAGAATACTAATTATTATTAATTAAGAGTAGTAAATATACATATGGGAGTGGTATTTCATTGGGCTTATTCTAAGTATACCATGACTAAAATTAATATAAATTTGCACTTTACTAATGATATAAAATTTATAGGATCATTTATTATAACACTCCTATAGTTTCATAGATTTTTGCAAACCTGCCATGTAGTTTGCATTTTATTAAAACACCCCTTATAATTTACAGCCTATTTATTTAATTGACATTTCATTAAGAACCACTTGTTTTTTCATTTGAAAATAGCAATATGATCACCTAAAGTGGAAAATGTGTAAGGGCATGGACCCATGGTTGTTTATTCTAGAAGTACCCCTAAACTGAGTGGAAAATGTTCAAGGGTATGGATCCATGTTTGTTTATTCCAAAATTACCCGAAACACCTTTTTTTTTGTATAAAAAACAAAATTGACCAAATAGACAAAAAGAGTGGTTGTACGTATTTTACTAGGGGCAAAAATGACATTTTTGTTTTTAGTTTCTTTTAATTAAATTTATTTGAGTGACTGATAGGTTTTAAACTATCATTTTCCACTTTCATCTAATGGAAGAACGATTAAGTAAATTGATTGCAAACAATAGGGGATGTTTTAGTAAAACACAAACTATAGGATATGTTTTAGTAAATTTATGAAACTATAAGGGATGTTTTAGTAAATGACCTAAAATTATATATAGTATAGACAATTTGCATGGAAATCTTACTCTATAAGTATAATTTTGTCAATTTTATAACATTGCAGAATTTACAGGAAAAAAATGTATTCATAGGTATGTTCCAATTTGTTATTTTTTGAACAAAATGCATTACAAAAGATTATACTATTCTAAGCATTTATATCTATCGTAGATTTTATTGGAGAAATTATTTAATTAGATTAATAGTAAGTATTTTTAGCTTAGACGTTCTTTGCTTTTAAGTATATTGAAAATTTTTTATTTATGACATTAATTATTATTAATGACAATATATTTGAGCTCCAAAAAATTGTTATTAATGACAGGACGGTTCCAATGCATTTGACCTTATGAGATAAATTTGTGTATATGATTCACCATTAGCAGATATGTAAAGATTACACAATCAAAGGTAACACTAAATTATCTTTATTTAAAACTAAGTTTAAATTTCACTTGATCTGTACATTATAATTGACGACATGACACACCATTACCATTAAAAAAGCTACATAGTTGTCTTTTAATCCAAATATTACTTAGGAAGAATTACTTAGATTATGGTCAGTAAAAATTATTATATATCAATTAATAATTTAATTAAGTATTTTTTTGAACAATGTACAAAATAATGCTTTTATGATTTTTATTTTACAGGTTTGATAGTAATGGAATTAAGATGGTTCAACATTATGATATGGAGAATTCTAACTAAATAAGCTTTTCTCACATTAATATACATAGTTAAATTATTTATTTTGTACACTTAGTACATGGATTTTTTATACACATTATTATAATTGAATTAACAGTTTTTTATTATTTATTTAATGAAATGGACATGGTTATTTCTATCTCTATTTATTACATCATTTAGATAAATTTACAATGTGGCTAACACTCAATATATCTTTTTAACCCAAGATCTGGCTTTACAGAAGGTGGCATCCTTACTTAACTCTGTTAATGGTACCTGGAATTCTCAGTTCATTTATTCAAATTCCGAGCCCACTACCGCCTCTCTAATTCTTAGTATTGAGCTTCCCTCGTAATTAATGCGCAATTTCTACAAGATCGAGTGATATGGAAATATACGCCACATGGCCGATTCACTTGTGCATCTGCTTATAAGCTTCATAAGCTTCTTAGCGATGAAGTAGCTGAAATTTCCTCAAGTCATATAGTTTGCAGCGACATCTCTTGGAAAGACTTTTGGAAACTTAAAGAAATCATTCCTCGAATCCAAGTTTTCATAAGGCGCTGCCTTAAAGGCATTTTACTTTTGAAAGCGTTCTTAGCCAAAATCTCTAAGAAAATTGACAGATTTTGTCCTTTGTGTCTTTCTGAAGAAGAGAATGCGGATCATGTATTCATCCATTGCCAAGCTGTAAGACCAGTTTGGTTTGGATCTTGCTTAGCCATGCGCATGGAGGAAAAACGAGACTGGTCTCTTCTCGATTGGATGTCCTTTTGGTGGAGATAATCCAACGGATGATCTTGGTCTTTTCAGCAAATTTGCTATAATCCTCTGGCACTATTGGAAAAGTAAGTGTAGGAAGGTAATAGAGAATAAAGATTTCAACCCATTTAAAACTATTTCATCGGCACATGCACATATTGAGGAGTTAGCTTCACTAAGAAGGAGGGGGAGGATGCCTCTCAAAACAACAAAATAATCAACAACCATTGTAGATGGTCTCCTCCCTCTCACCCATTCTTAAAGATTAATGTCGATGGTACAAATACAGATTCTTTTTCTGGGCTTAGCATTATCTTGAGAGATCACACTGGAAGTTTTGTATTTAGTAGAGCCATTTGCATGGAAATGATGCATCCTGACATTACTGAGGCATGAACTTTCAGAACTGGACTCTAAATGGAAAAGGAACTCCACCTCTCTCATATTCACATTGAATGAGATGCACAAAAGAAAATAGATGTCCTGTTGGACGCCTCTCGAGATATCCCTTGGCGACTTCACACAGTTATTGCTGATTGTAGGAATCTTTTGCAAGAATTTCATTATATTTTAATCTCCTTTATCCCTCATACAGGTAATAGGGCTGCCCATGTAATTGCAAAATTTGCTTATCATATGTGTAGCTTGTTCCTTTCTTCCTGACTTTCTTATTCCTGATTTAGTGCAATTAATTTAATCTAAAGGGAAGAAAAAGGTTCCATGTGGCTTTGAAGAGAAGCTATCCTACATTCCTAGGTCTTTTCATCGCAGAAAGTTATCATTGAAGAAAAGCTCTTTGTAAACTAGTATCTCTTTCACATGTCAATTCTCCTTTTTTCCCCTCTCCTTAATTTTTAATTAATGTAGAAAGCTACAAATTAAATTGTAGAGTGGGGTCTGGTGAGTCTTCTCACCCATAAATGTCCAATAAACTTTTAACTTTAAGCTAAACTTTAATTTTTGTAGTAGATTTATATCAAGAATTAATGCTAAAGTGAATCCTTTGTATAATACCGAGACAATCACCAAATCTGCTTTGCAGTGTTAACCCCAAACAATAATCTTTTACCTGGGGCCAAGCCTCTTCATTTGTCCACTTGTCATGTTCATTCTATCTTGCTTTGTGTTTTTTTATTGAAAACATTATAACATTAAATAATATTAAAGGATCATTATGGGGGATAAATAATTGCATACACCTCACGGTATTAAAAAATCCAAATTCATGAACAATCCAAATGTCCCCTCTTAAATGGGCCTATCAACATTTCCAATCGCACTCACTTTTAACCGGTTATATATCTTTTGTTTTTATTTTATTTTTTTGTCATAATTTCAGGAAATGTCCAACAACTTCTCCTTCCTGAAACCAAATAATGGCGTAGATCTAAGAGAAAAAAACGATGGCCTATTTCCAACTGTTGGTTTCATATTCTTAAGTGGCGTTTGATAAATCTGAAATTTCAGATCTGAAAAATTAAAAATATATTTTTTGGAAATGAAATCTGAAAAGAAGTATTTGTGCTTTTCTATTTTTTAGAAGCTTTGAATTTATAAGTTTGTTTGTGTTGGGTCAACCATTTACCATCTGAAATTCACTGATTTTAATATTTTACCCCTAGAGCATAATATTTGAAAATGTTGAGTTCAATTTGCATTATCTCATAAAAAATAATTTTCTTCAAAATAATATTGAAATAATACAAATAAAAAATAATAAATTAAAATTTAAAAATTACTAATTAATAAATGAAACGATTAAAATTAAAAATAACTAATGACTGTAAAAATATTAAAATAATTAATAATAATAATAATAATTATTATTATTATTACTATCTCATCGAACCTTTGCCACTACAACTTGTAGCAGCAGTGGCGGTGGCAGGAAGACAAGGAGAGAGAGAGAGAGAGAGAGAGAGAGCTGCCGCTGTTGAGAGTTGCAATGGTAGTGGTATGAAGACGAAAGATAGAGAGGTCTAATGGGATAGGGGTATTTTTGACTTTAGGTCACATTTGAAACACGTCTGAGCATGTTAATTGACGAGCCTGAGTCTTAAAATTTCAGATTTGAAAAAACTTTTCAAATCATATTTCAGATGTAACACCAAACAAAGGTAGCATCTAAAAGCAACACTTTCAAATTCAGAGGTCTAAAAAGTGTCATCAAACACCACCTCAGACAGCATCATAAACTCTTTTTAGCACCAATTAAAGTTTGGAATTTGGATAAATGGGCACAATGGAAAAAAATATATATTTGGTTGGAAGAGAGATAGTAGGAGTTTTAGGAATTGAATTCAGGAGAAAGGTGATTTATAGTGATTGGCCTTGTGGTGTAAAAAAATATATAGATAGAAAACAAAAATGAGGGGAAGAAATGCACACCTGATATCACATGTAAGTAAAACTTATAGGAAAAATCATAGGGAGAATCACATAAGCATCTCCCTCTATAATACACAAATGCCAGTGCACTTTTGTTATAATAGTAACACACTACATAATCACCCTTCTTTATGGGTTTATACTATAGATCATAGAATATGCGCTCCATGGTAGAACCTATATTGGACGGGTCTGGGTCATGGTCAAACAATTCGGCTACACATGGTGGATGGTGCTATATTTGTACTACTAGTGGGGGCTTGTTCGATGCACGGGATGGGGTACCCCTCCTTGTCCCTCTTCCCTGATCAAATTAGGAGTTCCCTTATCCAAATCTTTATTTAGATTTGGACTCTTTAAGTGGATAAGAGTTATCCTCTTATCCTTATCTACTGATCCATACCCAGATTCACCCTTATTTAATTAATCCAATTAACCGAGTTCGAAATGGGTTTTAAGCCCATTAAGCTTTCAGGCTCACTTCCTTTTAATGCTGGCTAGCTTGGCTCTCTTTATATGGCGTGGAACCTTATCATTGATCTACACATCAGCCACAAGGGTTCAACCTAACCTCTGTTACAAGGCCTGTCCGAATTCACTGTTGAATATAGTGAACCCTTGAGCCCATCACCATGGGCACTTAATGGGCCCAACATTTACACTAAATGGTCCTTTGGTCCAGCCATCTTATGAAGGCCCAAGGACTATGGGCAGATACAAGATTAGCCCATCAGGTATAACCCTCAATGGTCTTACACTTAATCTCTCAGCCCTTAATGATCAAACACTGCCCGACAAGAGAGGACCTCTCCTTGAGCATAAGGGCATACACTATCTAACACGTCGAGGATGGGAAATCCCCAAATTTTCTCCACTTTGAGGCAACCACCTAAAAAATCTAATTTATAGATATTTTACAAATAGTATTATGAGAATTTGGGGATATTTTATAAATGAAATTATAAGATTCTAAGATTATAAGAATATGAGGAAAACTTATAGATGTTTTAAAAATCAATATCAATAAATTATTATTATAAAAATTTATTAAATTACAATGATTAATGCAAATTATGCTAAATGTTGAAATTTTAAACATTTATTAATAAGCAAAAATTATTAAATAATGGATTATTTGTTAATTTTTGGTATATTATTTAATTATTTAATATTTGTTAAATAATGGATTATTTCTGAAATAATTATTTCATAATTTTTGGTAGAATATATTCCAAAAACTTTTAATAATTTTCATAACTACAGGATTTTTTAACAATAGATTATTTAACAATAATGGAAGATGCCATTAATATATAGGAAACATCAAATTCCCATTATTCCCCTTTCTTTAATTTTCTTGAAATCACGTCTATAGATATAAATATTGTGTGATTTGGAAAACCAAATCTTAATAAATTATGGCCCTATTTTTATGGGAAAGTGGAGAGAATAAAGGGGAATTAGAGATAAAAGTGAAAGAGAGGATAGAACATATATTGAGCTAATTAAGGAGAGAAGTTAGGTTGTTATAGAAAGTGAGAGACGTAAGTTGTGGGGGGAGAGAGAGAACCCAATGGGAAGGGAGAGGAATGAAGAGAGAGGGTGCTGAGATGGAAAATTAGGAATGGTGGGAAGGGGGAGAGGAGAGAGAGTCAAGGAGAATGCAAGGTTGAGGTAATAGAGCAAGGAGAAGCAAGGTGACATGGACAATCTTGCTTTAGGAAATTGACTAACTCTACCCTTACTGCTTACATATTGTCTTAAAGTACTCTCAAGTTTTTAGAAAATTAACTAATTGATGCTGCTCAATCCAAGGTGGTGCACGAACTGAGGAGAGCGACCAGATAGTCCTTGCCAACAGGGCGATGTGGAGCTACAAGGATGGGGCCGCGCTTCAAGACCTGTGATTAAGAAAGGAGAAGTCAAAGGCCTAGGGAGTTATCCCCGGGTAGGTACTCTAACACTCAAGTTAGTAGGAGGTAGAAGAAGGCTAGGCCGAGCTAGGAGAGTGCTGGGCTGAGCAAAGAGGAAGTACGGATGCCAGAAGTCAGAATCCTTTACCTTGAGCATGGAGTGTCTCTTTATAGTCGAATGTCAGTGACTTGGTCGGATTAGGCTTCCGGGGTTGTCGGGATGAAGTTGGCCGCCGAGGTATTTGGGATAGAGTCCTATTCCCCGACGGAGTTGTCTTCCTTACTCCTCCTTGTTCGTAGTTATGCTCATCCGTGTGACGTGTAGCTGACGTGGCTGAGAGGATAAGATGGGGGGCCACAGTAATAGCATAGCTTGGCCTAGGTCGTGGAGGCCATGTATGCTACAGAGCTAGCAGAGCTATGCCAACGTAGCCGAATTGACTGGGCGATGACTGGGCAGCCACATGTCTCTCAAGACCAGCTCAGCCACGACCCGAACATCACTCCCCCAGTTCTGAAGTTGAGGCATGAAGTGTTCGTTAGGATGCTTTGTTCCTCGGCTAAGGAACTCCAAGTTGAAGTTTGGTCCACTTGATCCTCGACGTTTGCCAGAATGTGAGGTCCATGCAATGTGGGTTGTGGCATAGGAGTCCTTCAATTGTTGGCTACAGAACTCCAAGAATTCCAACTTCGGAATCCGAACACCACTCCCCCAGTTCTGGAGCCAAGGAGGGGGAGTGCTCGGTCCAAGTGTTGCGTAGTCGTGTAGCTTGATAGGGTGCCGAGGTGTCAAGCTGAGCTTCGACTTCTGTCTTCCTAGTGGAGCCGAGGAAGGGCTTTTCGTTCCTTAACTAAAATGTTGTGTGGTCGCTTAGCTCGGTCGTGTGTTGAAGGAGGTCTTTTTGATTCCTAGTGGAGCCTGAGCTTCGGTGTTGAGATCACTATGATGCTTGGCCATGGTGTGTCGAGCTCCAAAGTCGAGGGCTGGGCTTGGCTGGGTGCCGAGGAAGGGCTTTCTGATGCCGATGGGAGGCCGAGCTTCGGTGTTGAGGCTACTGTGATGCTTGGCCATGGTGTGTCGAGCTCCGAAGTCAGGGACTTTGCTCGGCCGAGTGCCGATGGGAGGCCGAGCTTCGGTGTTGAGACCACTGTAATGCTTGGCCATGGTGTGTCAAGCACTAAAGTTGGGAGCTTAGCTCAGAGGTGTCGAGCTACGGGGTCTCTGCTCTTCGACTGAGGAACTTGTACTTGAAATTTCGGAATCCGAACACCACTCCCCCAGTTCTGAAGTTGAAGAGTGGGGAGCCCGGTTGAGGTGTGGCGCGGCCTTCTTTGGTCGGCACCTACTGCTAGGTGTCCTGAGGAGACCCAAGGAGTTAACTAAACCAGTGGTCCTGGGTGAACTCTAGGCATCCGCGGCATTGGTTGGATCGGTGTTGAAGGGCAAACCAGGGCAATTAATGCTCTAAATGTTGCTTGTCAAGGTCATCACTTCGGTTCCCGAGGCTATGTGTGTGATGTGACAGTTGCATCAGTTGGTCTTCTCGAGCTCCGTCAGAGCGGCGTTTGATCCCTACCATTGATCTGGCATTGATTTGCGTTCCTGGGGGTTATAAGAAGGGGTGGATTGGCATTTCTCCTTCGCCATTTGCGAAAGGAATTGCTTCGATTGCTCGGTAAGGTGTTGTTGCGTTGCTAAGCTTTTGCTCAATTTCCTCAGTCTTTTAGCTTGGTAAGATGTCTTCCTCATCCCCCCACTCTTCTTCTAGTTCTAGTTCTTCTTCGGGTTATAGTGACTCTGACTATGAGTCGGGGTTAGGAATTTCCAGGCTGCCGAGGTTGAGGAGGCCGAGATTGGTCCCTTGAGGGTAGAAGTAGAGCTTCCCTTGTGGGATGGTCGTCGGTTTGGGACCACACCCTGTGTCCTGACCCCTGGGGATATGGTTCAGATCCGAGCTATGTACGACATCCTCGAGGAATTCCGGATGAGGTGCCCGCAGTTCGGCGAGATGGCAATAGATGCTCAGTCCAGTTTGGAGGTCGGGCTGAGTTTTCCTCTGAATGATGGGATCACCGAGGTGCTTGGCATGTACCAAGTATTGCCGGTGTAGTTAATGCCGAACTCCTTTAGGTTTTTGTTCGGCCTCATTTCTTATTGTACGGTTCTTGACATCGAGCTGACCCTGGGCATAGTGAGCTTCCTCCTTCAGTTGAATCCTCACTAGCAGGGTTATTACTACTTCTCAACTAGAAAGAATGTCAAGGTGTTGGTCGGAGCTCCTTCCTCTATGAAGCATTGGAAGGAGACTTTCTTCTTCATGCATTGTCCCAGGGGCCTCCCCTTCCCAACCATGCTACAAGAGCTGAGGACGAGAGTGCCACAACCTCTATGGTTTGCACTCACCTGGGAGGAGAGGTCGGTTTTGAGCATGATTCATGAGATAGACATAGCCATGCACACATGCTCGGAGATGTTGATGCGCAGGGTGGCCGGTCTGTTCTTTCCGTTGCTTCACTTTACTTATCAAATTATTCACATATTCTCTTTTTTTTTCTTCTTTGATCCTCTACTTGTTGTTATGGTTCCGTAGTGTAGGTGAGATGGCCAGCGAGGAGGAGATCATCCAGCGGATGAGGGAGAATCGAAAAAGGCAGAACCGGGTTGCCACGCAGCCGTAGGTCCGCCCAAAAGTAGTCCCTCCTACGAGGTCTTCTGAGAGGGCGTCTTGTCGCCAAAAAAGAGTTCGACAGCGGGGAAACAATGGTGAGGATGCTGTCATGGTGGATTCCTAGGAAGCTCGCCAGACTGCCTTTCCTCCGTAGATTGAGGTGGGGAGCAGCAGCTCGGACATCCACATGCTGCGCTGGATGGTCTATAGCCGGGATGGGATAGAGACCCCTGGGGTTCCCGAGCAACTGCTTCGTGGGATGATGATGGCATATATCATTGACGAATCTATGAATACTGGGAGCAGTGCCTTAAAGTGCTCACTCATTCGAGCGGCAGCTCAGGTAAGCTCGAACTTGCTCTTGTTGCTTCAAGTTTATTCATGCTAAGGGTGCCTCTTTTTTTCACAGAACACATGCTTAGTAGTTGCTCCGATTGACCGACTCTGACATTTTCAGGGGATGTACGAAGCGGAGCACTTAGAATATCTGTGGCAGAAGACTCAATTGGTTGAGTTGAAGGCTACTGGGAAACAGTTAGCCGCACTAGAGAAGGAGGTGGCCGAGCTAAAAGCACAATTGGCTGAGTAGGCGAACGTGGTGTGTAACTTGAGGCAGGAGATTACCGAGCTAAAGGCGGAGAGGGAGCGGCTGAGGTAGGAGGCCACCAAGGAAGTAGTGGACTGGTATAAGGCCTAGGTGGAACTTCGGCAAGACATGGACCAGTATGCCTCAGCTTCCTTTAAGGCTAGATTCAACGTCTTCTGTAGGAGGGCTTCGCATTACTACTTAGAGCTGAGCGAGATTGCACAGACTTGGGAGGCATACGACTTGGACACTCTACCTGCTTCAGACAATGTTGCTGGTGAGAAGGTCGACGGGGATGAGGATGGTGAAGATGGTAAGTATGCCATTGATCCCCCCACTGAGGATTGAGTGGCCGCGGATTTATCTGCTTTTCTTGTTTTTGTAATGGCTCGGTATGCTGAGCCTTAACCACTGTACTGAACATTTAACTTAATGAAACTTTTTTGCTCTGAACTCATGTGCGTATATATTTTTTCTCTTCTTCTTCTCTCTCTCTCTTTTTGGGTTCCTCGGCATTACCTTGGCCGAGGTTTTGGGTTGGTCGAGATCTTCAGTCTTCGGCTAGTGCAGTTGGAGTATGTTTCGAGCTCTCTATGGCTACCCGACTCGGAGGGAGGGACGGATTTGGATATGGAGTTTGGAGTCGCCACCTAAATTTTTGGAATTGGGAATTTAGGAAAACCTGGGATTTTTCAAGAAAAACTATTTGATTTTCTCGGTGACTTGTTGCCCAATGAGGATGAGATTCTTAAGGTCCGGGGACCAAGGTACGGCGTGGGAAGGTGTTGGGCACCCCACACATGCCCGGTTAAACAGGCCTCTACTTCACCAACGTTCTAAGAAATATTTAATAATTTTGGGACCTCTTTATTAGAAATAACACACACACACACTAAACAAGCAGTTGAAAGGAATAACAATTCTATCTACTCATTTTATTAACTAAGAAAAGGAGTATATACTAGTAAAAAGACAACAACTCTAAAGAGAGAATGGTTAAGTAATGATTAAAGCAAGAAAAGGTAGGACTCTTTAACAAATTAGAAAAGGAGTTAATCTATTGATGTTTTAAATGAAAGTGGGATTTCTAAACTTAAGTTGCAATGATAGGTTTATGCATATGTCATGAAAAAGTTGGTAGAACAAGAAATTGATGTATGAAACTAAGTTGATTAAACAAAACACTTGCTGAAATAAAGATCCAAAGAATGCCTAGGTGGATGGTGGTATGCAACTTGAAGAAGATGCTGTCTTTTTTATGCATATGAGAAAAAACAGATTTGGAGACTCTGAAATGGATTTTCAAATGGTGAGAATAAATGATCTCACTACATTATGTTAAAGTCTAAAAGAAAATAAGATGTGCAAATAAAGACTACATGTTGCAACCTGAAGTGATAAAGGCACATTTGAATATTATGAACTTTTTGAGAGAGATGATTGAAATTAACATGCAACTATAAACATGTTGCATGTTATAGTTGATTGAAGAGTCTTAGACTCTTCGGATGACTTCCTAGTAGAACAACTATAAACATGCAATTATCTAAACCTTGTAAGCCTAACTACTCTAATGCATGAGGCAAGAAGAAAACTGAATTCAGATGATTGAAATTAAAGTGAAATTTGAATTTGAGAGAGATGCTGAATGATTTTTTATGCAAAAACATCTAAGTGGTGTCCTAATGTAACCTAAAGAGTGAAAGTGGCTAATAAATATACATAAACTGAAACAAATTAATGGTGTGTGATCAAAGTGAAATCCTAACAAATTGACAAAGGCTCAAATTACGACAAGACACAATGAGATTAACTAAAGAAGGGACACTCAAACTAAATAAATAAATAAACTTGAAAATGCCAAGAAAGAAGAAAAAAAGGTGCTGGAGTATTCGTCTTTGGACATTCAGATTGACTAAACCTATTAGACAACTTCAAAAAGAAGACAAGAAACTTAGAGGGGAAAAAAAACATTAGTATCAATCATGCTGCTGGTTATGCTAACGGGTGTACCTTATGGAAGATTTTAACTAACCGAAATTGCCTTCATCTCCACCGGTGCATTCTCTTATGATCATAGCATAAATATCTTCAAGAATTTTTACTTGGAGACCTCCGTAGGATGTGTTCTTGATCATTCCTTGGCTGCTCTTCGGTTTGAATTGTAGCCCAAGTGTTGGGAAACATGCTGGATGATTGTAATTTTCTGCAACATTGTTTGGACTTGAGGATGTTTCAAAGTTTACACCATGGATGTAAGAACGATTTGGTGGTTTCTTGGAATGTGATATTGATATGGGGGAGCTCTAGGGACGTGAAAGATGGTTGGGAGAGAGTATAGGATGTGGGTTAGGGAAGCTTGGGGCTGTTTGGGACGTGAACGAGGGTGGTGTCTAGCCTAATAGGTGTAGAATTCCCTCTTTAGGCTAGGAATGTGTAGGTTAGATTGTGTCTAGGATGTGAGAAAGGGGTGGTATTTATAGACTTTTTGAGAGGGGAATGGAGGGCTGAGATAGAAGACAAGGGAGATCAATGGCTGATGTTTAAATGGTTTTTGGAGGGAGATTGATTGAGAGAATGGGCAGTCAAGACAACTTTGTGAGAGATTCTCTCAATCAATCAAGACAAAGAAGGATTTCACCAATTTACCTAAATTGGACATTCCAAGTTTAGGTGATTGGCTTGATTGATTGGAAGCTATATCTGGCCAAATCCTAGATTTTCAAGATGTTTCTAGAGGCTGAGGGGATGTTTTGGTCGTGGAATGCCCTAGGTTCGAAGTTATTGTGAAGAGGATTCTAAACGAAGGGCCTGGATCGAGTCTAGCTTCGTGTCTCAAGCTGGAGGGGTTAACGGTGTGGAATTGGACGATCTTGGTGCTGTTGGACTCGGAATTTTGAGCTCTATCCATCTATAGGATTGGATTTCAGATTTTTTGGGGGATAAGATTTAGGATCAGAGATGATCCCGATCGGACGATCGGACTCGGTTCTGGCTTTGGGTCTTAAGATGAAGGGGTAAGAGGTGTTGGATTTGGGTGATCTTGGTGTTGTTGGACTTGGATTTTTGGGATCTACGTACCTATAGTGTTGGATTTATGATTTTATGAGGGTAGGATTAGGATCAGAGATGATCCCGATCGGACGATTAGAATCGATTCTGGCTTCGGGTCTTGAGATGAAGGGGTAAGTTGTGTCGGATTTGGATGATCTTGGTGTCATTGGATTTGGATTTTTGGTCTCTGCGTACCTATGGTGTTGGATTTCTGATTTGGTGTGAAATGAGGTTTAGATCAAAATGACTCCGATCGGACGATCGAAATCGGTTTCAGCTTTGGGTCTTAGGATGAAGGGATAAACGGTATCAGATTTGGGTGATCTTGGTGTCATTGGATTCGGATTTTTGGGATCTATGTACCTATGCCCTCAAATTTTGGATTTGATGTGGGATGAGGTTCAAGATCAAAATGACTCCGATCGAATGATCAGAATCGGTTCTATCTTTGGGTATTGGGATGATGGGGTAAATGATGTCAGACTTGGGTGATCTTGGTGTCGTCGGATTTGGATTTTTGGGCTCTATGTACCTATGGTCTTGGATTTTGGATTGGATGTAAAATGAAGATTAGGATCAAAATGACTCCGATCAGACGATCGGAATTTGTTTCGGCTTCAGATCTTAGGATGAAGGGGTAAATGGTGTTGGATTTGGGTGATATTGATGTCATTGGATTTGGGTTTCTAGGCTATACATACTATGGTCTTGGATCCTTAAGGCCCCAACTTTTGTAAAATTCCAAAAATACCTCTGAATCAGCTAAGAGGTTAGTTGAAGCATACTTGAAGCTAAAAGTGCTGAAGAAAGAGTAAGGAGTGCAAAATTGGGGTGTCTACACTCTCATCTCCGGGATGCTCAGTTTCTGCTCTCGGGAGCTTTTGGGGCCCTTTGAGGGT
Source organism: Nelumbo nucifera (assembly GCF_055504915.1). NCBI lineage: Eukaryota > Viridiplantae > Streptophyta > Magnoliopsida > Proteales > Nelumbonaceae > Nelumbo > Nelumbo nucifera. The sequence goes on from NC_142654.1 coordinate 56,255,530, forward strand.
TGGTCGTTGCTCGACTAGCTCTAACCGACTGTTAGCCAGTGGGTGAGTGGAGTTTAATGGTCGTCCTCAGGCCTCGATGGGAGGGGGCGTTCTTCTCCACCTTAGACTCAGGCCGTGGACAGCCGAGTTGAGTTGGTTGGCGATACGCTGTCAAACTACGCGTCATGGGCTCGGGCCGTTCGAAGACCAGCCGAGTGAGTGAGTTGTGCCAAGCTACGCATGTGTTGTGCAGTGAGTGTTGTGCGGCTGTGTGGCGTGGTTGTGTAGTGCGGCTATGTAGCGTGGCTTACGCAATGTGTGTGCAGTGGTGCGTGTGTGCGCGGTGTGCAGGACAATCAGGCGTGTAGCTCAAATAAAACATTCTGCATTAACTAGCAGATCATTGGTAGTACATCCAAAGATTCCCTATATTTCAACTCGTCAATATTGGTCATCCATCAAGGTCTTCAAGTTTGTAGGTTCCTAGTCCAAGAACTCTAGTGACTCTATATGGCCCTTCCCAATTTGGTCCGAGCTTGCCTTCCCTGGGCGTGAACACAATGACTTTGCAGAGGACGAGGTCAACTATCTTGAACTCGCGACTTCTGACTTTGGAGTCATGGTATTTTGCCATCCTCTGTTACTATGCTACCATCCTGACATGTGCCCGGTCTTGTTCTTCTTCTACCAAGTCTAACTCTGTGCGGAGGACCTCGTCATTCTGATCTTTGTCAAAAAGCTCGGTCCGGAGAGTTGGAGAGCCTATTTCTACGGGTACCATGACCTCGACCCCATAGGGGCTGAAGGGAGTCTCTCCGGTAGCCGTCCACGGAGTAGTCCTGTATGCCCAAAGTATGCTCGGTAGTTTCTCAACCCACCTTTTCTTGACCTGATCTAGTCAAGTTTTCAGGCCGTGCAATAAGGTTCAGTTGGTCACCTCAGTCTATCCATTGCTCTAGGGTCGATGTACGACAGTAGTTCGGTGGTCAATCCTTAGGTCGGCACAGAGAGCTTAAAACTTTTGGTCGGTGAACTGTGTTACATTGTCTGTGATGAGGATGCACGGAATACCGAATCGGTAGACAATACCTTGCCATAAAAAGTTCTGGGCATTGTGCGCGGTAATGCATGCTAGAGCTTCAGCTTCTACCCATTTGGTGAAGTACAACTTCTTCTACGCAACCGCAGTGGGGAAGGGACTGAGGATGTCCATACCCCATTGTCTGAATGGCTACGGGCTGGTGATCAGCTTCAAGGGGACTGCGGGCTGATGATGGAGATTGGAATGTTGCTGACAACTGTCACATTTCTGAACTAGTTGGGTTGCATCTTGCTTCATCGTTGACCAAAAATAACCTTGTTGGAGTGCCTTGTGTGCCAGGGTGCGCGCGTTGGGGTGGTCTCTGCAGATACCTTCGTGGATCTCCCTGAGGATGTAATCTACCTCAGCTGGGGAGAGACACTTCAGGTAGGGGAGTGTGTGCGAGCGGTGGTAGAGCTGACCTTGGATGAGACAGTATCAGGCTGATCTATGCCGGAGTCTCTTTGCTTTTGTCCAATCTTCTGGAAGCATGCCTTCTCGGAGGTACTGTGTAATGGGGTCCATCTAGGATAGACTGTGTTGTACGGGGAGGATGAGGAGAGTCGCCAGTGCGATGCTCGGTTGGGCCAGTGTGTCCAACCGTACTGTCTTGTCAAGGTCACTTTTTGGCAAGCTAGCTAGCTTGGATAGCGTATCAGCTCGTATGTTTTCGGCTCAAGGGATCTGCTGGATGTTGAAGTGCTCAAGCCGGTGGACGAGCTCTTGCACCTTCTATAGATAGCTCGTCATTGTAGGCATTCACATCTCAAACTGGCCATGGATCTGGTTGACTACCAATTGAGAGCCACTAAAGGCTTCTATTCTCCAAGCTTCTAGGTCTAGGGCGAGGCGAAGTTCGACGATCAAGGCCTCATACTCAGCCTCGTTATTGGAAGCTTTAAACTCAAATCTGAGAGTGTGCTCTAACACCATGTCATCTGGGCTAAGGAGGATGAGGCCGGCCCCACTACCTTGCTGATTTGATGAGCCATCCACATGTAGAGTCCATACTTGTGGCGGCGGGATAGGATCCTTGGTGGTGAATGTGCATTTAGCAATGAAGTCGGCCGAGGATTGAGCTTTGACCACGGTTTGGGATGCATATTCTGTTATGGGCCCGCGCATAGGATCTCATCACGGGGAGAACCTCTTGCTTCCCCTTGCGCCTTCCCTTGCATGCAGACCCTATTGTGGAAAACCGAATGGGTGATTTGTCCAAGAGACCACCCGAACTCTCCTCACTCTTCTCTTGACTGGAAACTGAATACTTTATTCCCAAATCACAGCTCCTTAAATAGGAGATTACAAGAGGAGACTCCTTACTCCATTCGACTAAGCTAGGACAATCCAACTTTAAATCAAACTCCTACTTCTAACAGACTTCTAACAGAACTCATTTCTTATCTCTAATAGTAAGAACAAAACTACTACTTCTAACAGACTTCTAACAGAACTCAGTTCCTATCTCTAATAGATAAGTAAGAACAGAACTAGATAAGTAAGAATAGAACTGGAATAAGTAAACTATTGGCGAGCTGGCAAGAAGAGCTGACGTGGCAAGATAAGCTGTTGTGTGGGCCCCCCTCACTTCTACTGCCGGCGGCGGTAATTCTTCCCACGAATGCATCCACAACATTACTCCCCTCTTGGACTACAAGCTTGTCCTCAAGCTCGAATTCAGGATGGGTGTTGGGAAACACCATCAAAGGAATCCTGGATAGGTGTAATGACTTTGCCCTCCTAGATCGGGTTCCAATGAAGAGGGTTCATCCTCATCTTCCTCTTGTTTCACCAGGAGGCAGAAAAGTCTCTTGCACTTGTGCCCTGCTGAGTGGAGTTCATCGCAATTAAAACATTGCCCCCTCGCCCTGCATTCTGCCATCTCAACCCTGGACAAGTGCTTAATAGGGGGTGTATCGACGTTGCTCCCCACACTGGATGCTGATCTGGAATTGGTGCTCATCTGTGGCTTCCGTTCTTGGCTGGCTGCTGGATATGGAGCCATTCTGAGTGGTTCTAGGGATGCCCATGCTGATGGAGGCTGCCCCATACTGAAGGTTCCGTGGCTGAGTTGTAGTTTGCGTTTGAAGGCGCGTGCTAGGTTCATGGCTGTGACCAGGTTGGGAGGGTGTTGCATCTCCACGTCCACTCTTAGGGGTTCTGCTAGCCCCACGGTGAACCTATCAACTTGTTGATCTGCGTGAACCGAGGTTGCTCTGGCGAGAAGGGTTTGGAACTGGCGCTGGTATTCTGCCACGGTTCCAGTTTGCTTGAGGTTGATTAACTCGCCCAGCTGGTTGCTTGTCAGTGGTGGTCCGAACCTGAGGAGACAATATGATTTAAATTGCCCCCAACTGAGCCCAGGTTCTTCTTGCTCCAGTCGGTAGAACCAGAGCTGCGCCTCTTCTGATAGGTTGAAGGCGGCCAGACTGACCTTATCTTTGTCATCAGTGCGCTGATTACGGAAGAACTGTTTGCAGCAATACAGCCATCCTAACGGGTCTCCGGTGCCATTGTAAGATGGGAATTCCAGCCAGCTATACTTGGGAATAACTGCGGCTGTCGGGGCAGCGATCTACTGTTCGCTGGATGTCTCTGCCTAGTCCGGACGGCGACTGTTTTTGGTGGTGGTTCCCTTAGAACTTCTATCCTTGTTGGAGAGGAATGCTTCCAGCAGGCGTCGCAGCTTCCGGACATCATCCTTGACTTCACGAACCTCCATGCTGGTTTCTGCGAGCCTATGTTCTAGTTCGTGGACCCTGGAAGACAGCGGCTCCTGTTCCCCCATGACGGTAGGCTCTGATACCAGAATGTTATGGGCCCGCGCGTAGGATCTCATCATGGGTCGGTCCACGGGGAGAACCTCTTACTTCCCCTTGCGCCTTCCCTTGCGTGCAGACCTTATTGTGGAAAACCGAATGGGTGATTTGTCCAAGAGACCACCCGAACTCTCCTCACTCTTCTCTTGATTGGAAACTAAATACTTTATTCCCAAATCAGAGCTCCTTAAATAGGAGATTACAAGAGGAGACTCCTTACTCCATTCGACTAAGCTAGGACAATCCAACTTTAAATCAAACTCCTACTTCTAACAGACTTCTAACAGAACTCAGTTCTTATCTCTAATAGATAAGAATAGAACTAGATAAGTAAGAACATAACTCCTACTTCTAACAGACTTCTAACAGAACTCAGTTCCTATCTCTAATAGATTAGTAAGAACAGAACTAGATAAGTAAGAACAAAACTAGAATAAGTAAACTATTGGCGAACTGGCAAGAAGAGCTGATGTGGCAAGATAAGTTGCTGTGTGGGCCCCCCTCACTACTGCTGCCGGCGGCGGTAATTCTTCCCACGAATGCATCCACAACATATTCGATGTCAAACTCACTCAGCTCTATGCCCCATTTGATCAAGCGACTAGATGCTTCCGGCCTTTGGAGGACTTGCTTGAGTGGTTGGTCAGTAAGCACTTGAATGCTATGGGCTTAGAAGTATGGTCTAAGCTTTCTGGCTGAGGTAATTAGTGCCAGGGCCATTTTTTCCAAGTTGGAGTACCAGGTTTCTGTGCCACTGAGAACTTTGTTGGTATAGTAGATCGGCCTCTGTACCCAGTCTTCCTCCTTAACCAGTACCGAGCTGACGACCTCATCCCCAGCTGAGAGGTAGAACAACAGCTCATACCCTGGGCTCGGCTTTGTGAGGAGAGGCGGTGAGCTCAAGTACTGCTTCATCTCCTGAAAGGACCGTTTGCATTCCTTGTTCCACTAGAAGTTTTTTTGGCTTCTTGAGGGCTTTAAAGAAGAGCAGACACCAGTCTATAGGTTTGGACTTGAATTTATTGAGGGTGGCTACTTTACCAGTGAGTCATTGCACTTCTTTGTGAGTTTGGGGCCATTGCATGTCAAGGATGGCCTGTAGTTTCTCTGGATTTGCTTCAATCCCTCTCTGTGTCACCATGAACCCCAGGAATTTACCCAAGCCAACCCCAGAAGCACATTTGGTTGGGTTCAGCTTCATCTTATACTTCTTGAGGGTGTCAAAGACTTCCTTTAGGTCAGCAAGGTTGTGCTTGGCCTTCTTGCTCTTCACTAGCATGTCACCGATGTAAGCTTCCATGTTTTGGCCAAGCTGGTCCTTAAATACCTCATTGACCAGGCATCGATAGGTGGTGTTGGCGTTCTTGAGGCCGAAGCATCATCTTGTAGCAGTAAAGGCCACGGTCGGTGATGAAAGCCATTTTCTCCTGGTCATCTTGGTGCATTCAAGTCTAGTTCTATCCCAAGAAGGCATCCATGAAAATAAAGAGTTCATGCCCTGTCATCGCGTCAACAAGCTGATCAATCCTCAGTAGAGGGAAGTTATCCTTAAGGCAGGCTTTGTTTAGGTTGGTGAAGTTGAAACATATCCTCCACTTCCCATTGGCCTTCTTCACCATCACCATGTTGGCTAGCTAATCGGAGTATTTGACTTCTCGAATGAAGCCAACGTCGAGCAACTTATGTACTTCGTCAGCGATCACCTGCCACAATTCTGTAGCAAGGCTCCTCTTCTTTTGCTTGATAGGTTGGTAGTGAGGGTTGGCGTTTAGGCGGTCCGAGATGACTTTGGGGTCAATTCTCGGCATATTTGTTGTCGACCAGGCAAACATGTCGGCATGATCTCTTAGTAGCTACACAAGCTCTTCCTAGAGGCGGTCATCTAAGAGAGAGCCGACCTGGACCGTCCTCTCGGGGTCTTCTTCGTTGAGCGGCACCTAGATGAAGTCTTCAACAAGCTGACCACATTGTTTTCTCACCTCATCCCGCAGGTCATAGGCTTCAACCATCAACATTCAACGTTTCCACGGTTGGGTGTGGTCATCGGCAAAAGAGCAAGTAGCACTGCCACACAGTCCTTTGGTCTCCATGTGCTACGCTTACGCCATATTCAATTGGGAACTTCATGGTGATGTGGAATGTGAAGACCGTAGCCTGCACAACATTAAGGTTGACCTGCCGAGGATAGCGTTGTATGACGAGGGCCAATGAACCACAATGAAGTGCACCATGGTCGTCGCAGTGATGTCACCATCTCCGATCAGAAGGGGAAGTGTTATCCTTCCAGTGGGCAAGAGGGACTCCCCAGAGAAGCCCATAAGGGGAGTGTTGACGGGGGTGAGGTGCTCTTTGTCTATGCTGAGCTTCTCGAATGTGTCCTCGAAAAGCTCATCAGCGGAGCTACCTATATCAAACATAATTTGTCGCATCTCAAAATTAGCAACCTCAGCTATGATTACCAAGGCGTCGTCATGTGGGGTTTGAACCCCCCGTAGGTCATCATCATGAAGGTGATAGATTAGTCGCGCCTCTTCTTGCGCCCCCAGTTGCCGATTTCTCACAGCTGTGCATATATCTTGTGCCCTGAGCTACTCTCTCCTCCTATGGTGATTCCTCCTAATATGACGTGGATCACACTAGCAGGAAGGGATCGGGGTGGTGGCTGAGCATTCTCCGCGTGTTGTTCTTTTTGTGTCGGCTTCTCGCTTTTGTTGACGAACCCATCAAGGTACCCACGCCTAATTAGGTCTTCGATGTGGTTGCATAGGTTGAAGCAATTCTCCGCATTGTGGTCGTGGTCTCTATGGAAGTCGCAATCCCTGTCATGGTTCCTCTTGTTGCTTTGCGTTTTCATCTTCTCAAGCAGACGAACATAACTGCGGTCACAAATTTGCATCAGGATTTCAAACCGCAGTGCATTGAGTGGCATGAAGTTCCGGTAGGTCGGCGGCGGTGTTCATGGTCTATGATCAGGTTGGCGATCCTACCTCTTATGGTCTCGATCTGATCTTTCTGTTTTCCACTCCTCGGCATCTCTCCTCTTCTTTTTAGGCCTTTCTTCCTCATCCTGTATCTGTGCCTGTGCTTCTTCCGCATTGATATATTTCTAGGCATAAGTCATTAGGTTGGCTAGTGTCCGCGGATGGTGCTTGGAGATGGAGAAGTTGAATGGTGAGGGGCAGAGTCCATGCTGGATGGCTGTGACAACCACGGATTGGTTCAGGTTTCGGACCTGTAGTGCTTCAGTGTTGAACCTTGCTAGGTAGTTTCTAAGAGATTCATTTTTCCTCTGTCGCACCTGCATAAGGCTAGCCGAAGTTTTCCATTGCTTCTGGCTTGTTGTAAACTGTGCCCGAAACTGGGTCTCCAACTGACTCCACGATGCTATGGAGCACGGGGGGGAGTGAGGAGTAGCAGGTCAGGGCTAGGCCCTTAAGTGTGGCCACAAGAGTATTGCACATCAGGCCCTTGGAAGATCCGCGCAGCATCAATTGAGCTTTCAAGGCCTCGACATGGTTGGTAGGGTCAGTGTTCCCATCGTACTTGTCGAGCTGGAGTGCCCACCATCCTACGGGAGGCACCTCATCCACGACCACTGAAGGAATGGTAGGATCCATCTAATGGACGCCAAAAAGGTTGCGGAATGGGTGGCCGAATTTCAAAAATTTCCTACCTCCCTCCGACTGGGAATCGTATTCCCTAAATTTAGAATACCATATTCAAGGATATTATTTGAACCATAATTGAACCACATCTGAACCACAAGGTAAAAGGGAGGATTATACCTGATCTGGAGAAGCAGTATCTCCCAAAGTTGGTGTTCACGCCCAAAGAAGAAACCAAGATCCGCTCCTGCTGAAGATGACACAGCTGTGGATGGAACAGAACCAGCAGGGTGCGTCCTACACACTGGATCCTTCGCAAGAATCCTCTGGAAACTCTGAACACCGAATCTTCTTCAGTCTTTCTTGCAAGACTGATGTCAAGAACTGATTTCTTGACTTCCTATTGTTGCAAAGATCGAATCTTGCAACAGTGAATGGCGGCGGCAGGAGGAGAACTCCAGGGACAAAGATGGCTGAACTGCTTTTCTTCTCTCTGGAGTATGAATGAGATCTAATCTCAATTCGCAGGGAGTTTTCTTTCACCAAACCCTAGTTCGAATTCTGATGTATTTTCTCTTGTTTTTTTTCTCCTCCTTTCTTCTTGATTAAGAAACCTCCTAATTAGGAGTTATCCCAATCCAAATCTGTATTTGGATAGGGGATTATCTTAATTCTATCTGCAAATTAAGTTAGTTTCCTCCTGATCTTATCAGGAGGTTACCGGATTTAAATCTAATTTGAATTTGGCCTCCTGGAGTGGATAAGGTTAAAGGCCCAATCCTTTTACTAACATTAATCTCAGATTTGCCCCATAGATGGGTGATCATATCAGCCCAGCTTGAAATGGGCTTTTGGCCCATTAGATGTTTAGTGTTTAACTAGTTTCCAATCTGCTGCCCAGTTGGGCTTCTTTGTATGGCGTGGGACCCAAGCATTGATCTACACACCAGCCACATGGGTTCGGCCCAACCTTTAATACAAGGTCCAGCCGAATTCACTGAAAGACGCAGTAAACCCTTGAGCCCATCATATGGACCCTATGGGCCCAACACTTACATTATGTGGCCCCTGGGCCAAGCCATCTTATAAAAACCCAGGGATTGTGGGCAGGTGCAAGATTAGCCCATCAGGTACTACCCTAAATGGTCTTACACTTAACCTCTCAGCCCTTAATGATCAAGCACTACCCGACAAGAGAGGACCTCTCCCTCGGCTGCAAGGAACAGTGCCACACTCTCCACTGACATGGATCCCGGGAATTAAAACCATTTGCAAACAATTCGAAACCGTACATATATATATATAAATATATTAATTTTGCAAAACAAAATTCCAATGATCGAAATCAACTGCCGGCAGTTTGGTTTCCATCAGAGAGAGTGCATTCCCGATCATTACCCTTTGTCCGACAAAGGGGCTGATCCTGTTACTATGATCACCCACTCAGATGAATTCTCAGACTGTCCCAACATACCCAGGTTTTGATCCCCATCTAATGATCTCACTGATTGGCATATCAAAGACAGCCCGATCCGACACCTAGTGAAATGTCATAATCGAGTCTAGGGGTCAGGTGTAACTTTCCAATTTTGCCCATCTGTCTCCAAGGTCCAAGACAATACTGGAAATCTGGTCCGGTTCAAGGATTCAAGTGATCCCATACTGCATGTGCCTTGGGTCTTACCCTGGTGGCTGAGACAGGCCATCCCAACATTTGGTGGCACACCAGTATCAGCCTTGGTAGGATAAATCTCCCCAAACTTATCCAACGGCTGTGAATATTTAAAACTAACACGAGTCTCTATAAGTGTCCAGTTTTAGGGTCTTACACAGAATTAAACCAAACAACATGAATCAAACATGCACTTTATTTATTTCCACTAAATAACAAAAGTACATCAAATCGGATTGAAGTTAAGGGCATACAAAACTGTCTAACAGCTCCCACTTGCACTTAGGTCCAATATGGTACAAGCCGGAGTCCCATTCTTTCCACGTGTTTCTCAAACACCTTCTATGTCAGTGGCTTAGTCAATGGGTCTGCCACATTATCCGCTGATGCTACCTTCTGAATTAGGACGTCCCCTCTACCAATGATCTCCCGTAGTACATGGTACTTTCTCGATGTGCTTTGACCTCGAGTGAGCTCGAGGCTCTTTAGCCTAGGCGATCGCTCCATTGTTGTCACACAACAATGGGATGGGTGATGTGCTGGATGGAATCGCTCCCAATTCGTGTATGAATTTCTTCATCCACACGGCTTCCTTGGCAGCTTCACTTGCGGCAATGTACTCGGCCTCGGTTGTGGAGTCTGCAGTGGACCCCGGTTTGTTGCTTTTCCAACAAACAGCACACGATCTTATCGTGAAAACATACCCAGACGTAGACTTTCTATCATCTGGATCCGACTGGAAATTGGCATCGGTATACCCTAGAACTTGTAGTGAACTACCATCGAATACCAGACAAAACTCTTTTGTCCTTCGAAGGTATTTGAGTATGTTCTTCCCAGCAATCCAATGCTCCTGCCCTGGGTTTGCCTAGAATCTGCTTACCACACTCACCGCCTGAGCAATGTCCGGCCGAGTGCACAGCATGGCATACATGATGCTCCCTACGGCTGAGGCATAGGGAACGTCTCTCATGCTCTCAATCTCCTCAGAAGTCTTGGGAGACATCTTCTTGGAGAGAGTGACTCTGTGCCTGAAAGGAACATTTCCTTTCTTGGAGTTTTCCATGCTGTATCTTTTGACAATTTTGTCAATATAAGCAGCTTGGGATAATCCAATTATCCGCTTCGATCTATCTCTATAGAGTTGAAGACCCAGTATGTATGAAGCTTTTCCAAGATCTTTCATGGAGAATTGCTGTGATAGCCATACCTTGACCGAAGTCAACATTCCTACATCATTCCCAATGAGTAGGATATCGTCCACGTACAACACCAAAAAGGTGATCTTATCCCCACAGGATTTCCTGTAAACACAGGGCTCATCCGGATTTTGCTCAAAGTCAAACGTTTTGACTACAGAATCAAATCGGATGTTCCAACTCCTAGAAGCCTGCTTAAGTCCATATATGGATCTATTAAGTTTACATACCATGTGTTCCTAACCTGCAGCAATGAAGCCTTGCGGCTGCTACATGTAGATATCTTCACTAAGATCTCCATTCAGGAACGCGGTTTTGACATCCACTTGCCAAATCTCGTAGTCATGGTACGCTGCTACAGCTAGCAGGATCCTAATGGATTTAAGCATGCCACGGGCGAAAAAGTTTCCTCATAATCGATGCCTTCTTTCTGAGTATATCCTTTCGCCACCAAACGAGCTTTGTAGGTCTCAATCCTGCCATCGGGGCCCTTCTTCCTCTTGTAGATCCATTTGCAACCAATTGCTTTTACCCCGGAGGGCGGGTCTACTAGTGTCCAGACTCCATTGGTCTCCATCGAGTCCATCGCAGCTCTCATGGCCTCCACCCACTTCTGGGAGTTTATGTCTAACATAGCTTCCGCGTAAGTCACGGGATCCTCTTCACTAGTCAAGGCTTCCACCAGGTAACTATCCTGGTCATAACCATATCGGACTGGTGGTCTGGATACCCGGGTGGACCTTCTAGGTTGGTCATTACCTGGAACTTATGGGACATCTCCCATAGCTCCTGAGCTCTCCTCATCAAGAACTATTTCCTGACGATGGGTGTCCATGATGTATTCGGATTCTAAGAATTGGGCGTTTCGACTGCAGAAAACTTTCTGCTCACTTGGGTCATAGAATAGATAACCCACTGAATCCTTTGGGTAGCCTATAAACAGGCAACGGCTGGTTTTAGATTCCAACTCTTTGAACTTTTCAAAGGATTCAGACTTATGTCACATTAGGTACACGTAACCATATCGTGAAAAAATCATCTGTAAAAGTGATGAAATACATGTGTTGATTCCGTGTCCTAACACTCAGGGGACCACATACATCAGTATGTATTAGGTCAAGTGTGCCTTCAGATCTTTCAGGCTTATCGTCAAATGGCCGCTTAGACATCATACCTTGAAGGCAAGGTTCACAAGTGGGAAGATTTTCTACGGTTAGAAAATCCAAAGGACCATCCTTTACTAGTCTTGTGATTCGGTCAACACCGATATGGCCAAGTCGGTAATGCCAGAGGCACGTGGGATTTACTGTATCACGATTCCTTTTCTTGGGATTTTTGACTGACGTAGTTTCGGTTAAGTTAGTTTCCAGAGAAGGATGTAGAACATAGAGACCGTTCTCCAGTTCCCCGCATGTGATGAATTTGTTATTCCGTTTAACAGTAATCATATTACTAAAATAAACAGTATATCCATCAGCACACAGTTTAGAAACAGAAATTAAATTTCTTCTCAAGTTCTGTACATAAAGACATTCTTTAAGCACAAGTACTCCTTCTCTAAAAACTAATTCTACGGTTCCTATTGCCGCAGCTGCAACACTTGCAGTTGTTCCCAAAAATAGTGTCACTTCGCCTTCACTCAATCTTCTACTAACTTTGAACCCCTGCAGTGAGTTACACACATGAGTTGAAGCCCCGGAGTCAACAAACCAAGACACAGAAGTAACTAACATATTAGTTTCTATGACACAAGTTTCGATGTTACCTTTCTTAGATTCCAGGTAGGCAGGACAATTCCTCTTCCAGTGGCTGGTCTGCTTACAGAAGTGACAGACATCAGATGCCTTGTTCTTCTTCTGCTTCTTAGGTTTGGTAGGTTTCTTCTGGGGCTTCTTTGCCTTTCTCTTTTTCTTGCCTGATTTGTTAGCTTCGGCAAGCATAACCACAGGCTCATCATTCTTGAGTAGATCTTCGGCTCTCTGCAACATATTGCTGAGTTCCTAGACGCTGACATTCAGCTTATTCATATTATAGTTCATTGTGAACGCATTGAAGGAAGAGGGCAAAGAATTTAGGATGGCATCCACTTGCATGCCAAGATCTAGCCCGGATCCAAAAGCTTCTAGTTCGTTAATGTATCCCATCATCCGAAGACAATGGTCATGAACTTTCTGCCCTTTGGACATCTGCGGGGTCATCAACAATTTCAGGACCTTCTGTCGAGTAGAACGGTTCTGCTCTTCATACATTGTTCTTAGACTGTCCAATATGTCCTTGGCTAGTTCGATCTGATCGAACTGCCTCTGTATTGAGTTGTCTAATGAGGCAACGACAAAGCAGCGGGCGAGGGTGTTCTTATCCTCCCAATCTTGGTAGTCCCTCCTACGGGCCTCAGAAGCCCTATCACCCGGACGTTCTGGGGCAGGATTTTTCACCACCTTGTCTAACTTTTCGGAAGTTAGGACCAGCATAAGATTTTTGTACCAGTCGGCATAGTTTGGGCCCTTAAGCTTGTTATCGTCTAGCAGCTTTGCAAATTGACCGTTTGCCATTTTCTGATAAAACAGCAAAGACATTAGTCCACAACCTTAGTTTGATTCAAGTTACTTACATAGATATGGATTTTAATCTATGTTTCATCCCCATTTGTTCATCTCTGAGATTTCCCTCCTTTCTCAGTGACGGAGACGATGTAATGTCTCTGGAAATGTAGGAAATCACATGGGGTGCATGAAGCCAACTGTTTCAGCTGCATAACCCCACCACCTTTCTGTGACGGATCATATCCACTCATTAAATGAGTTTCCCTTTTGGCCTCTGTCAGACAAGGTTCAGAGCCGTTTTCAGGTAAACCTTTCTGTCCAGTGAGTGGTTACCCATCATATTCAGGTTACGCCAAGGTACCATGAGAGAGTTCCCATTTTCTGGTGAAGCCCCTCCCACATCGGTCTATGATGCCCCTATCATCTTATGAAACACTCTGACAGATCAAACAGCAAATGGATAGCCCAATTTTATGGTGTGTTTCCTCATTACTGAAGGACCCATCATTGTACTAATGATGGAAGGCCTTTAGAGAGTCCATCACATGGATCTCCTTATCGCATGCATTCATATTTGCTGGAGGGAACGAAATTACGCCCTAGTTCTAGTTTAGGTCAAACCAGAGTGGCTCCCACTGACTTTCATAAAGTCAGATTTCTGGTGGGCCTTAATCGGCTAAGGGTTCCGTATGCATCCCTTTTCAGGGATGTGGGGCCCACCAAACAAAGAGGGGTCATCTAATGACCTTAAGGGACACCATGGCAATGATGTGCATTCAGCCATGGTGTGTGCAAGAGCCACTAACGAGTCTTCATGGGCCAAGTGCTTATGGCTCATGGTCGCAGCACATCAAACATCCAAACATCGCATGTAAAGGAGGAATTGATCCAATCAATTAACTGCTGTAAAGCCCATCGAATAGCCCATTTAAAAACTAAATAATTAACAATTAATGTTTACTAGGTGTATGGGCTGAATCGCAGTTAGCAGTTCGGCCCATACAGCTTATCTCACAATAATGGACTTTTGCAGTTTCAACCCTTTTAAAACTGGGCTTTACAGGTGGGCCGAATTAATCCCTGTTATTGAACATCAGATTTGGAACAGCAAGTGTGAGAAATATGGACTGAAAAATCAATCCCCTTTAAAACCCAGATTCGGTCCAAACAGTTTTGGTCCAATCTAGTCTGAAAAAGGTCCAAAACTGATTTTCAATTCAAGAATTAATTCATGAAAGATCTGAAATTAATAATCTTGAATTTTAAACAAACACAAATCAATTATGGACTGTTCGCACCACCTGCAAAACAGAGGTTAATCTCCAATGTTGGAGTTTCACAAACTGCAAATCATAGGAAGCGATTTTTCCATCTGCAAATCTCCAGCGCCGCCATCTTCTTCCTTCTCCTTTAATCAAGAAAATAAATAACAGAAATCCTATTTCTATTAATTAATTACATTCTTGATCAAATCCTATACATTCAGCCTAGAAAAAAAAAATTATTTACAGATCGAATTAAATGAAATAAATAAATAGAAAGGAAAAAGGGTGCGCAGACCATCTGCGCCAAATCTGCACTGCGATCTCCAGGTTCGAACAGTCCATTAAATCAAAATAAATAAAGAACAATTCTAAATAAATTTTGGATTTAACAAAATTAATTTCAGATCAATTGCCCTTAACAAGAAACCATTTCTTGAAAAAAAAGAAAGTAATCTGCGCATATCTTGTAAGAATAATTTCTATCCATTAGCGCAGGGTCAGATCTGATTTTCTTTTGGTTCAAGATTCGAACCTTTGGCTCTGACACCACTGAAGGAATGGTAGAATCCATCTAATGGACGCCAAAAAGGTTGCGGAATGGGTGGCCGAATTTCAAAAATTTCCTACCTTCCTCCGATTGGGAATCGTATTCCCTAAATTTAGAATACCATATTCAAGGATATTATTTGAACCATAATCGAACCAGATCTGAACCACAAGGTAAAAGGGAGGATTATACCTGATCCGGAGAAGCAGTATCCCCCAAAGTTGGTGTTCATGCCCAAAGAAGAAACCAAGATCCGCTCTTACTGAAGATGACACAGCTGTGGATGGAACGGAACCAGCTGGGTGCGTCCTACATACTAGATCCTTCGCAAGAATCCTCTGGAGACTCTGAACATCGAATCTTCTTCAGTCTTTCTTGCAAGACTGATGTCAAGAACTGATTTCTTGACTTCCTATTGTTGCAAAGATCAAATCTTGCAACAGTGAATGGCGGCGGCAGGAGGAGAACTCCAGGGATGAAGATGGCTGAACTGCTTTTCTTCTCTCTGGAGTATGAATGAGATCTAATCTCAATTCGCAGGGAGTTTTCTTTCACCAAACCCTAGTTCGAATTCTGATGTATTTTCTCTGGTTTTTTTTCTCCTCCTTTCTTCTTGATTAAGAAACCTCCTAATTAGGAGTTATCCCAATCCAAATCTGTATTTCGATAGGGGATTATCTTAATTCTATCTACAGATTAAGTTAGTTTACTCCTGATCTTATCAGGAGGTTACCAGATTCAAATCTAATTTGAATTTGGTCTCCTAGAGTGGATAAGGTTAAAGGCCCAATCCTTTTACTAACATTAATCTCAGATTCGCCCCATATATGGGTGATCTTATCAGCCCAGCTCGAAATGGGCTTTTGGCCCATTAGATGTTCAGTGTTTAACTAGTTTCCAATCTGCTGCCCAGTTGGGCTTCTTTGTATGGCGTGGGACCCAAGCATTGATCTACACACCAGCCACATGGGTTCAGCCCAGCCTTTAATACAAGGCCCAGCCGAATTCACTGAAAGACTCAATAAACCCTTGAGCCCATCATATGGACCCTATGGGCCCAACACTTACATTAAGTGGCCCCTGGGCCAAGCCATCTTATAAAAACCCAGGGACTGTGGGCAGGTGCAAGATTAGCCCATCAGGTACTACCCTAAATGGTCTTACACTTAACCTCTCAGCCCTTAATGATCAAGCACTACCCGACAAGAGAGGACCTCTCCCTCGGCTGCAAGGAACAGTGCCGCACTCTCCACTCACATGGATCCCAGGAATTAAAACCATTTGCAAACAATTCAAAACCGTACATATATATATATAAATATATTAATTTTGCAAAACAAAATTCCAACGATTGAAATCAACTGCCGGCAGTTTGGTTTCCATCAGAAAGAGTGCATTCCCGATCATTACCCTTTGTCTGACAAAGGGGTTGATCCTGTCACTATGATCACCCACTCAGATGAATTCTCTAACTGTCCCAACATACCCAGGTTTTGATCCCCATCTAAGGATCTCACTGATTGGCATATCAAAGACAGCCCGATCCAACACCTAGTGAAATGTCATAATCGAGTCTAGGGGTCAGGTGTAACTTTCCAATTTTGCCCATCTGTCTCCAAGGTCCAGGGCAATACTGGAAATCTGGTCCGGTTCATGGATTCAAGTGATCCCATACTACATGTGCCTTGGGTCTTACCCTGGTGGCTGAGACAGGCCATCCCAACATTTGGTGGCACACCAATATCAGCCTTGGTAGGATAAATCTCCCCAAACTTATCCAACGGCTGTGAATATTTAAAACTAACATGAGTCTCTATAAGTGTCCAGTTTTAGGGTCTTACACAGAATTAAATCAAACAACATGAATCAAACATGCACTTTATTTATTTCCACTAAATAACAAAAGTACATCAAATCGGATTGAAGCTAAGGGCATACAAAACTGTCTAACAACCTCTTGGATAAATGATGGGTCTTGGACAAGCTGAGCAATGGGTTGCATGGGCTGATCTACGGCTAGCGCTGTGCTCCTCTGAACTTGAATGCGCTCCAACTCTTTTAAGTGTTGCCGGAGTTCCTAGATTTCGACATCCCTATGATCCGGAGCTGCGGTGTGTGTTGCCCTTTCTTTCTTATGGCACGCAGGGCAGTCCTTCAAAGATCTTGATTCGGCGATGAAGACCACGTGAGGCAGCGTCTGTCTACCATGCCTTTCTTTGGTGGGGATCCGCGTGGTTTGGTGCGTCCTACTATGGTTGCCAAGCTTGCAAGAGCTGACGGAGGGGGTGGACTTTCTTGCTATGTCGTTCCTTTCCTGATTGGACTGTGCTGCCCCCTTGTCAACCCAACGTGCTTTGGGGTCCTTGGCGTGAGGATCATCCTTCGTGCACATTGGGGTGAGAGGCGGGATGACCCTGTTGGGCGGTGCTGCGAATCCTAGGTTCTGTCTACATCATCTCGAAGATTTTGTCGACCTTCACTTGCATCACCTGGAATTGCGTAGGATCAACTGTGGTTGGGTTTTGCTGAGTTTCTTGGTGTGGAGAATCGCAGCGCCGAGACTCCTGAGATGGGGATCGGCCTATTGATCACTTAGAGTGGTTTCTCGGCATCTTGATCGCTTGCTTGATTGTGCGGTGAGAGAGATTTCGTGAAGGCTTTTTGTATGATTCCGACAGACGGGGTCAATATGATGCTGCTCAACCTGAGGTGGTGCACAAACTGAGGAGAGCAACCAGATAGTCCTTGCCAACAGGGCGATGCTGAGTTACAAGGACGAGGCCGCGCTTCAAGACCTGTGATCAAGAAAGGAGATGTCAGAGGCCCGAGGAGTTATCCCCGGGTAGGTACTCCGATGCTCAAGTTAGTAGGAGGTAGTAGAAGGCTAGGCCGAGCTAGGAGAGTGTTGGGTCAAGCAAATAGGAAGTGCGGGTGTCAGAAGTCAGAATCCTTTACCTTGTTGGGATGAGGTTGGCCACTGAAGTATTTGGGATAGATTCTTATTCCCCGGTGGAGCTGTCTACCTTACTCTTCCTTGTCTGTAGTTATGCTCATCCGTGTGACATGTAGTTGACGTGGCTGAGATGATAAGATGGGGCCCACAGTAATAGCATAGCCCGGACTAGGTCACGGAGGCCATGTATGCCGCAAAGCTGGCCGAGCTATGCCAACGTAGTCGGATTGACTAGGCGACCACGTATCTCTCAATACCAGTTCAGCCATGAGCCGAACACTAATACAGTTAGTTACTGTTAACATAAAGATGAAAAAGACAATTTAACCCATTATTATTCTTTAAATTTCCAAAATGAAAGATTTGAATAAAAGATAACTTTTATTAATTTTGGAATAAATTGTTGCTGTTTCCCCTCCTGAATCTCAAGTCCGAGATCAAATCTGGTTGGTCTCTCATTTATTTAAAGCTATTGACATTATTGATTCAAACCTGATTGATTCAGTTTAATTATGACCATGAGCTAATATTTATGTCGTGCTTGTGGGTTTGGTAGGCATCCTTTTGGGATATCTTTTGAGGAGGACATGATCGTTGCATATTCTACTATGGCTGTAAATTCTCATCTTTTGTTTTTAAATCATATTCCTACAACAAAAAAAAAAAAAAACAGAAAAGAAGAAAAATAATGAAATTATGACAATTGGCGGTGCTTCTATTAGTTGTAACAGCAGTGTGTGGAATTTAGAAAACATTTTCTTTTGGAGTTGATTGGTTTGTAATTGTTCAAGCAGGAGCTCTGAGAAAGTAGTGTGTGAATAACTAGGGGTGATCATTTCAGCCTGGCCCGGCCCGGAAATTTTGGGTTTGGGTCTAGGTTTTGTGTTTAGGCTCGGCCTGGGCTCAGGCCCATATCAGGCCCATAAATTTTAGGGCCGGGCTTGGGCTTAAAGTATTAAGCCCAGTTCAGGCCCGATCCGGCCTGCATATATTTAAACTTACATATTTTGTGTATAATGTATACATATGTATACATGTTATTTTACATTATATTATATATTTTATATATAAATATTATAACATGACATGTATAATTTATATTATATGTAATATTTTATATTATATAATATACAAAATAAAAGTTTATATGCATGTTATGTCATTTAATATAAAATATTATAGATATCTAATGTTTTATATATGAAAGACATTGGCCCAGAATCAGGCCCAGGCCTAAGCTATAGCCCTTATCATAAGTGCAAAGCCCAGCCCAGCCCATGATCACCCCCATGAATAACTCCTGCCT
Organism: Nelumbo nucifera; assembly: GCF_055504915.1. Lineage (NCBI taxonomy): Eukaryota > Viridiplantae > Streptophyta > Magnoliopsida > Proteales > Nelumbonaceae > Nelumbo > Nelumbo nucifera. The sequence continues at coordinate 56,274,499 of NC_142654.1, forward strand.
TGTTAACAGGATTTCATTAGACAACTCCTGAGAAGTTATCTTTTCTTCATTTTGTTCAAGGCTATGTTTGGTTTGCAGGAAAAAGTGGGGAATGGAAAGGAAAGGAAGGGAAACCTTTACAAATCTTGTATAGGGTTCCGTGCATTTCCTTCCTTTCCTTACTCTTTCCTTCAAACCAAACATAGCATAAGGGAAAATTCCTGAGCACAGTACCCTGAATTTTGGGGGTTGTGTAAAGTCAGTCCTTGAATTTCAAAATATGTTTCTACAGTATCTTGAACTTTCAAATTGTGTCTAATAGGTCCCTACAATTAGTTGACCGTCAGTCAATACCATCACAAGACATTAGGTACAAATTAAATAATTTCAAAATGGCAAGATAATTCTTTATGATAATTGTTCTGACCATTTTACCCATTTTGTCTGAGTATTAAAATAAGGAAAGGGGAAGAAGGGTTATGAATGGACAGGTGATCGTCCGATTACAGTTGATCGTTGAATAGGCCAGGGAGATTGAACAGGGGAGCAGGAGCTTCAATAGTTGATTAGTGTCTAGTTTCATAACCCTTATTCCCCTTTCCTTCTTCTAACACTCGGATGAAATGGGTGAAATGATTAGAAAAATATCATAAAGGATCATTTTTCCATTTTAAAATTTTGTAATGCACACCTGATGTCACATGACGGTGTTGGCTAACGGCCAACCTATTAGACACGACTTGAAAGTTTAGGCTATTGTAGAGTCACTTTTTGAAGTTTAAGTAATAACTTGACACAATCCCCAAAGTTCATGGCACTGTTTAGGAATTTTTCCTTTCTTTAATTCTGTTCAGTTTGCTATTTTCAAATTTCTTTAATTCTGTATAGTTCTCTATTTTCAAAACTATAGTAGTATGTATATATATATATATATATATATATATATATATATATATATATATATATATATATATATATTATTTGGTATTAAAAGCTAGGGGTGTCAATTGGACTGGATTTGATCCAATCCGATCCAGTCCAATGTGAGTCAATTATAAATGGACCAGGTCCAATCCAATCTAATGAATGTTTGGACCAATTTGGACCAGTCCAATTCAATGTCTAAACCGTCTAATCTATTCAAATTCATTTTGACTTAGATTGGTTTCAATCCAAACTCAATCCATTGACACATATATTCTTATCTTATAACAATGGACCAGATATTTGCTTAATCCAACTCAATCCAATATAAATTTGTTACAGACGGATTAGGTCCAGTCCAATCTAATAAATATTTTGGACTGGATTGGTCCAATTATTATGTCTTGTTAGTCCGTCTAATCCATCCAAATTGATTTAAGATGCACGGAGTGCAATCCAAAACCGGTCCATTGACACCCCCACTAAAAGCTGCTGCTTCTATCATTTGGCACATGGCACAATCCATTGACATATTGCCATGCAGTGGAAGATTACAGAATTCGGTGAGACATCCATGGATTCGTTTGTGGTGGGGTAGGGGGGTGCAAGATGGGTTTTCCGTAGACAGTATGAAGCCCAAGACGCCAGAACACACACGCAAACCTTTTTCTCTCCTTTACTTCCACTAGCCTATGCTATTATAAAAGAAGACAGATGTTGAGTTTTATTTTGAAATTTTGAAGGATCGTCAAAGATAAAATTGATCACAAAAGATAATATTGGGTTTTAAAAAAATTTTACATATCACTTGATGGTAATTTAAGACAATATGTAAATAGTAAGGGTAACTTCAGCTGCTCCCTCTTAGCAGCAACCTCGGCCTCCAGGTCTTTGCAGTGAAGGCGTTCTTCCCACAATGCACAAGTAGTCGCCTCTTGGCTACTCTCAGCCTCGGCCACTCAGAGTTCTAGTTGCTCCCTCTTCTCCTCCGAGGTCCTCAGCTGCTCTAGGAGGACCTCGACCTTGTCACAAAGGGTGATGGCAGTGGAAGACACCTTCAAAAGAAAAACAACTATCAGCTATGGAAAGCAAGAAAAAGAGGAAATTGGTCTAAGTACTAGAGGAAGAGGAACTTACGTTGGCCAGTCGATTCAAGAGGGTGTCCCGGACACCCTACACACTCACTTGGGTCCAACAATGCCTGTCCCCAACTGGGAACATCCCAGTTAGCAAGGCCCTGCCGACCCCCGGGGTGCTCAAGGTGTCGCCCTCTCGGACACTCCATTGAGGGCAGAAAATCCGTCCCGTCGTTAAGGGCTGCTCGCTGCACGTTCTAGTGAAATACGATGCCCCGATTGACAAGAACTTCCAGTAGCACCTTCGGCTGGGCACCCCCTCGGTGTACGGGAGCCTCCTTCACCACCCTCAGCTGGGTGATCCTTCATGGCTAGCCTCTTCCCCCTCGGAGGCTAGAGGGGCTTGGCGGGCCTCTTTGCAGTAGGCTCCTTTCTCTACTTAGCCTCTACAGGCTCCTTCCCTTTCCCAACCACATTAGGCCCTTTTGTCTTCTCGGCCCCAGTAGAGCCTTCGACCGAGGTTCCCTCTCGGTGGTGACGTTCTTCGGCGGTTGCTTCCTCGGAGGTCCCTCGCCCGGAGTCCTCTTCCAGGACTTCGCCATCTCCAGTAGCATTTCCTCCATGTTGCCCTACATCTCTGCAGAAAAAAAAAATGCAAGCATGTTAGTACGAGACGTAAAGGAAGAAAGCCGATGTGTAAAGTTGACAATAGGAGTTCCACTACCGAGGCAAGCGGGGTTGAGACCAACACACACCAAGGCTTCCTCTGATACCAAGGGCTCAGCCCGAATCGTCCCTGATACCTTAATTCAGGTTATCACCTCGTCCTCCTCGTCCTTGTTCCAGGGCATTATTCTCTCAACCACGAGGTCTGACTCCCCCCAATCAGACCTGAACGGTCAACTCTCAGACAAGATATAAAAAAGTACTTCGTCTTCCAATTATGAACAGACGATTGGTTGTCCACCACTCTACCTCATTGGCCTTAGAAGTAGTACAGACTTGCCCCAGTAGGGTGTTGCCTTGAGACATACACCAAAATATCTTCTCGGTCACATTGACACCTCAGAGCCAAACCGTTACCATCACAACAATGATTGTCCTTACGACATTGGGGGCAAGCTGATTGAGGGAGATATTGTAGCATTTCAACAGCTCGGAGATGAGGGGATATGGGGAACCTAAGGCCAAAGTGGAGGTAGTGCTCGTGTATGCACCTCCTCCTCCTTCGACAACTGGGGCCTATCACCTATGTTAGGGACTCTAAGCCTATATCCCCTCGGAATTTGGTACATCTTAGCAAGAGCCTTCAATTGCTCTATTCTAAGTTCACTATCCATGTCGAAGCACAGATAGCGCATTATTGGGACGCCTCGGGCCTCGGCCTCGGCTATGTCCTAAGGGCTCGAGTCTTTGCCTTCACCGCCCTCCATCACTTCGGGTGATGCCAGGACATCAGCAGCGATGCCACCCCTCAGCCTTGTAGAACCAATACTTTTACTGGGAAATTCATTTCCCTGTCGGCTGCACTCAGCGCCTCCAAGAGTAGTCCTCTCTTTCAGTATCCGGACCTCAGGCCTTTGAGGCAAGCCCTCGGACTCACTACCACAGCTCTCGCTACTACTTATGGACATGATATGACGAGGCGTGCTTACGCCCAATAGGTTAGGAATGTCAAAATACTCAAGACCAGAATTGGAGTACAACATGGCTAAGGGTGCAGTCCTTTACCTAGTAATTGGAGTCCAGATAGAAGCTAAGGGATCAGCTAAGAAGGTGGTCAAGGTTTCTACAAGCTCAAGCTAAAGAAGGCAAATGATAGCGACCACCTCAACCAGCACCCTATTTAAAGAAAAATGAATTGTTCGGATTGCTTCGATCCAACGACCGTAGAGCAGTCGACCTGAAAGCCCGAACCGGCGCGTGACATGTGTCGTTGACCTCAGGATTGTGAAATGATATCAAGCGGGTCAGCTGGTTCACCTACCGACTCCAAGCTAGAGGCAACCCAACTTGGGTGGCCTGACATCTGTCTCGCGTATGGTCACGACCAATCAACATCGAGACCCATCCCACGTACGGTCATTACCAATTGACGCCGACACTCATCTTGCACATGACTACGGCAGACTGATCCATCACCTGTCTTGTACATGACAACAATCAGCCGATGCCGATCCCAATCTTGCACATGAGTCCACCACGACGTTTGTGAAGCACATGGCTGAGGGGCACAATCATCTCGTACCCGTACAAGGCACAGTATATAGCCCTCGACCCTCCATGATCCTCCTAAGAGGGAGAGTCAACTCCAAAGCAACTACTGCTAGACAACGAAGGGAAGCCCTCAATAGCTAAGGTCAATGCCTCCACGCTTCTAGGATGACTCTCTCTGACCGAGCTGAGGTCCTCACCTGACACACCCCCCAGCGCCTCCCAGTGATGTCGTTGCACTCTCTTCGGCTGAAGTCGAGGTCTCCACTCAGCTCTCCATCGGAAATCATTTATCGTGGCCTCAAGAGTGGGGGCAAATGATGTAGATGCATGTGGTAGGGCCAAGATGGCGCGACGTTGCAGGGCCAGGATGAAATCCTAGTCGTCCGCTACTAACAACCTCCAACCAATCACAAGAGAGTTCAAGTATAAATAGGGGTGTCCCTTTATTGGTAAGGTCACTTGGCTTATTCCTACTTTTAAGCTCTCTTACTTTTGGGTGACCTCGTCTGAGAAATCTCCTCAGGCCTCGTCCAACCCCCTCTTGTGCACTTGACTAACTTGATCATCGGAGACTTTGCCCCTAGGATAAAACATGGGGCCTCTTACATGCTCTCTCCTTCACAAGTCGGACTTATCAGCGTAGGCTTCATCCACCCTCTGACACATCAGCCCTTGGCCAAGGAAGTGAAGTTACCTTGTTGCCCTTGGCCCATCCTTGGCAGCACTAGTTTGTTTGTAACTTCAGCAACATGTTCAAATGTATCATCACTCCCAAAGTTAGAAACAGGAACATGTGAGGCACTAGTTGTAGAAGAGGTAGATAGATTTAAATCTTGGAATGACTTGCTTGATTTGGCATGGATAACGACTCTTGATATGACAGAAAGTCCAATTTATTTTCGGTCATGGGAGAGAAGGATGCTTGGTTCATAAGTTAATGATGTGGAGTTCGGCTTCAGTCGGGGCAAAGCTTATTCGATCAGATTTTACTGCCTTGCATTGAGAATATCTCCTTACTTGTGTGCTTTATTTCATGTGGAGATATTCCCAATACAAGGTTGCAAAAGGCTGTTAGAATGATGTGGGCACAAGTTTGCCCTGATGGCCGATCTCGATAACGATGTGCTTCATCTTGTAAAATGAGTGAGTACACTCGTACAACTATGGTAAGCGGATCCATAAAGAGTAGCTGGTTGAGGACATGAGAGAATGTGTTGCTTAGACCCATGATGAACTGCATTAGTTGTTCCTATTCTTGATAGGTTGTGGCCTTAAATGCTCTACAAATGCAAGATGAGGGGGTCAAAAGTGCGATAGTTTGTCCCACATGACCTTTAGTTTACTGATGTAGAGGGTTGTTTGATCGAACCATCAACAAACCCCATTTTATTCTTGCCTAATAAGGTCATGGTCATGGCTCTCTTGCAAGTGATGAAGTTGTCACCAGTAAGAGGTGTGGTGACTAGTATCATTCCAGGGTTGTCTGAATGGTGCAAGAGCATTCTCAAATCTCAATGGAAGTGCTTGTGTCAATGGAGGTCGAGCTCTATGAATTTTCCATGAGATGAGAGAGAGGGGAGAAGAGAGTTACAAGTAAATAGATTAGAAAAGATAAAAAGACAAGAAAGAAGTAATAGATAAGTTACAACAATAGAATATGGTGTGGTGGCTCAGTTGGTAGGATCTCTAACTTGTCCGTCCGAATAGAGACCTGGGATCAATCCCCCTGCCACTAATTTGGGGGGTTTGGAACAACTTGGATTTTGGTGAAATTTTTGTAACAACTTGGATTTTGGAAATACAATAAAGGAGAGGGCAAAAGGATGTCATAAATGTTCAATATCGATAAAATACTAATTGCTAATAAATTTGTTCATGGGCTAGGTTTGAGATAGCTTTACCAAATTTTAAATGGCTCCGCTTTGGTTGGGATTGGAACAATGTAAACCCAAGCATGAAACTGACCCATGAACACATCTAATAATCAAAACAAAGTGTTGGAATCTGAAAATATCATTACGCCCAAAGTACAAGGTAGCTCTTTATTGCAAATTAAAGTTCGTGGATTTAAGTATCACTGGCCGGGCAGTTATCTTACCTAGAGACAAAATGTCTACTTGGATTCCATTATGCATGACTTCAAACTTAAATATATCGAGAAAATGAGCAATGGGCCAATAGATGGTAGAGTCACAGTCCTAAAACATTTAGAATGATTCGGAGAGGAAACTTATGTTGGGCTTGCACCTTTCATTGTATTTATAGCTAACAAAAGTTTCGGTTACAACCAACTGTGCACTTGGCAGTAATTAGGTTACAGTGATAAGGATAAACTATAGTGATAAAGATTAAGGGAGATGGAAAACTAAGAGGATAAGATTTAGTGGATGGGTCATGCAGGTATGTGTTATATAGGTGTGGGCCCAATATCCTCAACAGCCCCATCAAACTGAGCTGGGGTTTCACAAATCTGATAACCGAACTATGGGCAATGGTTTGGTAAAGATGTTAGCCAATTGGTCCTTGGAAGATATGTAATGAATATCCAAGACTTTAGAGGCAATCTTTTCATGAAAAAAATGATAATCAATCTCAATATGCTTTGTTCTGGCATGAAAAATTGGATTGACAATTAAATACATGGTACCAACGTTGTCACACCACAAAGTAGGTGATAAGGAGGAAGATATATCGAGTTCAGAGAGAAGTGGCCGTAGCCAAAGAAATTCAGATGTAGCAACAGCAATGCTTCTGTCCTCTGACTCTGTGCTAGATTTGGAGATAGTGGCTTGCTTCTTGGAGGCCTATGAGATCAGCTTATCATCAAGAAAGACACAGAAGCCACTTTGGGAGCGCCGGTCATTTGGGCAACCAGCCCAATCAAAGTTAGAGAGAGCATGCAACTGAGTGGATGTACAGGGGGTGATACAAAGGCCATAATTGATTGTGGACTTAAGATACCTTAGGATCCTTTTTACTACTGTGCAGTGGGCTGATGCATAAGCTGACATGCCTTATTGACTAAGAATGACATATCAGGCCTTGCAAATGTAAAGTATTGAAGTGCACCCACAATGGAACGATAAGTAGAGATATCGGGTAAAAGATATCTATCAAATGCAGAGAATTTTGTGCTAGAGGTCATAGGAGTTGATGGTTTGCATCCTTCCATGTGGTCCTGAATTAGAAAATCATAAATATACTTGCACTAGGAAAGGAAAAGCCCAAATTTAGTTCTAATTGCCTCAACACCTAAGAAATAGCTGAGTGGGCCTAGGTCCTTAAGTCCATATAAGGGCTTCCGTAAGTGGCATACATAATCTAGGTACTTAGGAAAGACATTTTGGACATCCAATTGACGGGTCCCAATGATTAGTAGTAGGCTTTATTACCGGACTGAATGTCTCTCCATAGTCAAGTCCTGGCTGTTGATGGAATCCTTTTGCAATTAAACGGGCTTTGAAACGATCTTTAGATCCATCAGCCCTTCGCTTGATTCAATAGACCAACTTGGACCCAACAACATTCATATTAGGTAATCTTGGTGTAAGAGTCCAAGTCCCATTATGCAGGAGGGCATTAATCCTACATTGCACCCCGCCATGAGGCATGTTTGGTTACTTCTGTGTAACATGTGGGCTGAATGGTGTGCTCAAGAAGATGAGTGAATGCCAAGTAGACCTTAGGTTTGCTTATGCCACTCTTAAGCCAAGTGGTCACGGGATGAATTTTCAAAGGATTCACGCCTATAACTGAGTTGCTTCCATCATTTACATCAATGGGTGCAGATTGCACCATGATATTAGTAGGCTTGTCAACTGGTTCACTAGGGGAGCAATCATACTGCATTTCTTCACTAATTGTAGGCCCAATAGGTGCTAGGGAAGAACTAGAAATTCCAGGAGGTATAGTAGAGGTCCATGAGAAATTCTGTTTGTAATAATAGAGGGCCCATCAGAAATTCTGTTTGTGATAATAGAAAGCCCATCAAGTAAAGTATAGTCGAAGTTTACATGGGTAGCTAGGCTTAGTCCCTGAGAGAATGGAAACGAATTCTCACAAAAAATAACATGCCTAGAGATGTATAGATGACAGAGGCAATATGAAGACAATGATACCCATGATGCTATGGGCTATAACCCAAAAATACGCAAGGAATGGACCTGAAGTCCAATTTGTCATGATTCTATGGTCTCATGCAATGAAAGGAAAGGCATCCAAATACTTTCAAAAATGAATAGTTAGGTGACTTATGAAATAAACATTTTAATGGACTTTTGTGATGCAACACGTGTTGGCAATCGATTCATCAAGTATACATGCATTCGTTTGAAAGGCTTCAAACCAGAAGTGCTTTGGCATAGACGCAATAACAAGAAGGGATAACCCAATAGCTTCAATTTGGTGGTGTCTTCTTTCAGCTCCATCGCTTTGCTCTTGAGTATGATGGCAAGCAAAGCGGTGAGAGATACTATTGATGGAAGAAAATCATGAAACTGAGACTTAGGTGGCATTTGATAAATCTGAAATCTGAAATCTGAAAAGTTAAAAAAATATTAAAAGTGTTTAAAATCTTAAAAGAGGTTACTTTTTAGAGGCTCTGAATACTTAAGCTTGTTTGTGTTGGATTAAACCTTTAACAACTGAAATGCACTAATTTTACTATTTTACCCCTAAAATAGACTATTTGGTAAATTTGATCTCAATTTGTACTATTTCATATACAATAATTTATCAAATTCAAAATAATATTGAAATCATACAAAAAATAATAAATAATAATTACGAAAAATAATCAATAATTAATAAAAAAACATAATTAAATTAATAAAATAATTAATCACTATTAAAAAATAATAAAATGATTAAAATTTAATAAAAATCGAAATAATCAATAAAAATTAGTGGTTACTAATTAATAATTAATAATATTGAACTAACATGAATACAAAATAATTAAATAAATAATAATTGATAATAATTACTAATTATTAAAAAACATAAATAAATTAATAAAAATAATAACCCACTATTAAAAATATGACTAAATTTAATAAAAATTAAAATAATCAATAAAAATTAATGGTTAATAATTAATAATTAATAATATTGAACTAACACGAATAAAAAATAAGTAAATACATAATAATTTATAATAATTATTAAAAATAATTAATAATTAATAAATAGCATAATTAAATTAATAAAAATAATTAATCACTACTAATAAATAATAAAATGATTAAAACTTAATAAAAATTAAAATAATCAATAAAAATTAATGGTTACTAATTAATAATTAATAATATTGAACTAACATGAATAAAAAATAAGTAAATACATAATAATTTATAATAATTACTAAAAATATTTAATAATTAACAAATAACATAATTAAATTTATAAAAATAATTAATCACTACTAGAAAATAATAAAATGATTAAATTTTAATAAAAATTAATGGTTACTAATTAATAATTAATGATATTGAACTAACACAAATAAAAAATAATTAAAGACATAATAATTACTAAAAATAATTAATAATTAATAATTAATTAATAAAAAATAAGATATCTAGGAAATAATTTAATTAAAGAATATAAAAAATTAAAACATTTATTACAAAGCTTAAGTTTACACATAATAAAGCGACTGTCATGATCTACATGCCCATACGTCATACATATAATTATCCTAATCATTGTCATTTGTTCATATGTCCCATCACTACCCTATGCAACTGCAACAACAATAATAAACAAAAAGTTAAGACGACAATAATAATAAATTGGATGACATTGCGTATAAGAGATGCATGTTGCATCCAAGTGCCATCTCTTCCTCGAGCGGTTGCAATATTCGGATTTTCTACCAGCCATGAAGTGGGTAGATTGAACTTTTTAAGCTCTGCCACTAAGTCGACAATCAGTTCATCGACCCAGTAAGAGGAGTGTGTATGCTTTTCCCACATTGGGCAATGCAAGAACACTCTTCCCCTATTTTCATTTGTTCTAGCCTTGTAAAGTTCCATATATCCAACCCTACATGCACACATTTATTGGAGAATGCCTAATAACCATTTTCCCTACATAAAAAAATGTTTGTTCGAGTAAATAGCTATAACAGTTCACTACAAACAAAGCATTGAGGTGTCTCTCCCTCGTTCGTCTTGCAATGAGGCCATAAACTGTGCATCAACTTGCCCATGAGGTGTCTCTCCCTCGTCATGCTCTTCTGTCACTACTTCCTCTACATTTTCATTAGGCACTTGCACATCAGGTTTATCATAGTCATTGAAAAGGGAATCAATTATTGATTCCCTTCTTAAATAGTTGTGGATAGCAAAGCATGCAATGAATATGTCTCATTGGACAGGGAGATTGAAAGGTGCCATTCGTTTAAGAAATGGAAATCGAGCTTTCAAGACACCAAACGATCTCTCAATTACATTTATCATATTTGCATGTACTTGGTTGAATCGTTCTTCTTTAGTCCTAGCATGCACACGTCGAAAGTTTGCTGCCTAATATTGTAAATTTCGATAGGGTGCCATAAAGTGTCTTGTATTAGCCTATACAGCATCATCACATAGGTAGTACTTGTCTGTGTCAATCAAATTTATCTAACAAAAAAATGAATTCACCAAAAAATAATGAATACCCCTAGAACATCAGTCTTACCAGCAGGTAGAAATGGAAAGTTGTTGGCAGGGTTGCATGCAACCTCATGTAAAACCTTGGTGTCATGTGTTGTTCCTTCCCAACTGGCATAAACATATGTGAACACCATGTTAAAATCACAAACAACTAGTACATTTTGGAAACATTCTTTCCCTCCTCTTCCTCGATATGCTAGTTGTTCCTCTGGTGCTACCACAGCATGAACAAGTGTGTCATCTAAAGCACTAACAACACCCTTCAACAACAAATGAAAACAAACAAATAAAACTCGTTTTGAGCTCAACCCCTATAATAAAAATTATGAAACCTATGTGACATTATCAATTAGTTACCTTGAATACTTGTTGAAATCGTTTGTGGTGCCCTAGGTAGTTTGGGTTTGGGTCAAATGTAGTTGGGTAGATTGCCTCTCGTGCAAATTCCATTATAGCAGCCAACACTTGATGGAAGTATCTATGCACTATTTGAGTGGAGTGCTGGAACTGTCTCTTCAAAATGGAGAACCTTTCATTATGGCTCAAACACAAAAGAAACATAGCCATCTTTTCCTCCATTGATATGTATCAACTATCATGCAACCATCCGCGATTTCGAAAATGGCCACGTACCCGTACATATGCTTCAACAGGCATCCTCATAACCTCAATGGTTTGTGTATCGTTTCCATTTAATAGTTCTTGTGTATACATTTAACCGGATAGTGTAGATTCATAATCCGGCATCCTTGGAATATGCTTCCGTAAAGTTTTTTTATATACCAATAAAGAAGGATAATTATACCCAACCTCTTCATCCTAGGTGTCAACATATTTATTGGTTACTTAATAGACATCATTCTACATTGAGATTAATCTAAAAGCAAATATTCAAGCATGCCAAAGAGAAATATGAAATTAATTTTGAACCAAATTTATTGGTTCAAATCTTGAACCAAATTAAATCAGATCTGAACCTCTGCAAATGGGCAGAAGGCATTCTACCCGATTTGCGCAGATTAGGGTTTTTCTGGGAAATTGATTCCCAGTTAAAGGGCAAATGATCTGAAATTAATTTTTATAAATCTGGATTATATTTAGAACTGTTCTTTATTATTTTCTTGATTTATGGGCTGTTCGTACAAATGGAGATCGAAATCTTGATTGGCGCAGTAAACCTGCGATTTGCAGTTTCTTACATTCTAGTCTGCAAATATTTTTTTTTATTATTTTCTAGACTGAATGTATAGGATTCGATCAGATGTAATATTAATAGAAATTAGGTTTTCTATTTATTTTATTTTCTTGATCGAAGATGGCGGCACAGAAGGAGAATTCGCAGATACCAAAATCGCTATCTGCGATTTGCAGTTTGTGAAACTGCAAACTGTGTTTCTGACGTTTGTTTTGCAGGTTGGAGTCGTGCGAACAGCCCCTAGACTGATTCTTGATTGTCTTTGATCAGTAGTTTTAATTTCAGATCATTTCTTGAATTGAAAATCGAATCCCAGACCAATTCGAACCAGATTGGACCGAATCTGTGGTTCGATGGGGGCTGTTTTCAGCCATGTTTTCTCCCACTCTTGAGTCAGGGATTGATGTTTAATTGGAAGATTTAATTCGGCCCACACCTGTAAAGCCCAGTTTTAAAGAGTTAAAACTACTAAAGCCCACTAATTGCAGGAAAGCTGTTTGGGCCAAACTGCTAACCATATTTGGTCCATATACCTAGATAATATTAACTGATAATATTATGAATTAAAATGGGCTTTATAGATATTAATTGATTGGATCAATTTTATCCCTGCATGTGTGATGTGCTACGTACATTGGGCCATAAGTATTTGGCCCATGCTGATACGATAGTGGCTCTTGCGCACACCATGGCTGAATGCACATCATTGCCATGGTGTCCCTAAAGATCATTTGATGATCTCCCTCAGAGGTGGGCCCCAAACCCCTGAAAAGGATACGTATGGAACCCTAGCCGTTTAGGGGCCACTAGAAATCTGGATTTAAGAAAGTTAGTGGGAGCCACTTTGGTTTGACCTAAATTAAACTAGGGCGTAACTTTTGTTCCCTCCTGAAATATGAGTGCATGTGATAGGGAGATTCATATGATAAACTCTCTAAAGTCCTTCCATCATTAGCATGAAGATGGGTCCTTCAGTAATGAGGAAACGCACCATAAAATTGGGCTATCCATTTGGTGTTGGATCTATCGGAGTGTTTCATAAGATGATAGGGGCGACATAGACCGATGTGGGAGGACCTCACCAAAAAATGGGAGACTCTCACGATACCTTGGCGTTCACGAATATGATGGGTGAGCACTCACTGGACAAAAAGGTTTAACCTAAAATGGCTCTGAACCTTGTCTGACAGAGGCCAAAGGAAAAGCTCATATGATGAGTGGATATGATCATTCACAGAAAGGTGGTGGGGTTATGCAGCTGAAACAGTTGGCTCCATGCACCCTATGTGATTTCCCACATTTCCAGAGACAATTCGCAGTCTCCGTCACTAAGATGGGAGGGAAATCTCAGAGATAAATAAATGGGAATGGAACATAGATTAAAAGCCATATCTATCTAGATAACATGAATCAAATTAGGTTGTGGACTGATGTTTGCTCTTTTATCAGAAAATGGCAAACAGACAATTTGCAAAGCTTCTTGACGAAAACAAGCTTAAGGGCCCAAACTATGCCGACTGGTATTGTAACCTAATGCTAGTCTTGACCTCTGAAAAACTGGATAAGGTGGCCAAGAATCCTGCCCCGGAACGTCTGGGAGATAGGGCTTCTGAGGCTAGGAGAAGGGACTATCAGGAATGGGAGGAGAAAAACTCCCTCGCTCGGTGCTATATCATTGCCTCACTGGACAATCCGATACAGAGGCGGTTTGATCAGATCGAACTTGCCAATGACATATTGGATAGTTTAAAGACAATGTACGAAGAGCAGAATCGTTCTACTCGGCAAAAGGTCTTGAAACAGTTCATGGCCGCACAGATGTCCAAGGGGCAACAAGTTCATGACCATTGTCTCCGGATGATGGGCTACATCAATGAGCTTAAGGCTCTTGGATCTGGGCTGGATAATACGACCCAGATAGATGCCATTCTCAACTCTTTGCCTCCATTCATCAATCCGTTCATTACGAACTATAATATGAATAAGTTAAATGTCAGCGTTCAGGAACTCAGCAATATGTTGCAGAGCGCCGAAGAACTGATCAAAAAGGATGAGCCCCTAGTCATGCTTGTTGAAGCTGGCAAGAAGGGAAAGAAGAGGAGGGCAAAGAGAAAGCCCTAGAAGAAGGCCACCAAATCCAAAAAGCAAAGGAAAGACAAGGCATTGGATGTCTGTAACTTTTGCAAGCAGACCGGCCACTGGAAGAGGAATTGTCTTCAATACTTGGAATCCAAGAAAGGTAATTTCGAATCTTGTGTCATAGAAACCAATTTGTTGGTAGCTTTTGTGTCTTGGTGTATTGGCTCCGGGGCTTCAACTCATGCGTGTAACTCACTGCAAGGGTTCAAGGTAAGCAAAAGGCTGAGTGAAGGAGAGGTGACGCTTTACTTGGGGACTTCTGCAAATGTTGCAATTGCGGCCATAGAAACCATAGAATTAAAATTTAGAGAAGGATGTATTGTACTCAAAGATTGTTTTTTTGTACAGAATATAAGAAGAAATTTGATTTTTGTCTCAAAACTGTGTGCGAATGGATATTTTGTCTTCTTTAGTAATACGATTACTATTAAAAGAAAACAACAAATTCATCAAATACGGTGAACTGGAGAATGGTCTCTATGTTCTACATCCTTCTCTAGAAACTAACATAGCCGAAACTACGTCGGCTAATATCCCCAAGAAAAAAATCCGTGATATAATTAATCCCATGTGCCTATGGCATTACCGACTTGGCCATATCAGTATTGATCATATCACAAGGTTGGTAAAGGATGGTTCTTTGGATTTTCTAACTGTAGAAGATCTTCCCACTTATGAGCCTTGCCTTCAGGGTAAGATGACGTAACGGCCATTTAACGGTAAGTGTGAAAGATGTACAGGCACGTTTGACCTTATACATAGTGATGTATGTGGTCTCCTGAGTGTTAGGACTCGTAACCAGCACATGTATTTCATTACATTTACCGATGATTATTCTCGATACGATTACATGTACCTAATGAGACACAAGTCCAAATCCTTTGAAAAGTTCAAGGAGTTCAGACAAGAGGTCGAGAAACAGTTAGGGAGAGAAATTAAGGTCATTCGATTTGATCGAGGTCGCAAATATCTCTCTGACGAATTCAGGGACTACTTAAAGGTCAACGGGATAGTATCACAGTTAGCTCATCCTGCTACACCACAACTTAATGGTGTTTTAGAGAGGAGGAACAGTACCTTTTTGGATATGGTCCGGTCACTTCTCGTGCACTCAGAGTTACCCACATTGTTTTGGGGATACGCATTAGAGATTGTGATATACGTGCTGAATCGGGTTCCAACCAAATCAGTTCTAAATACTCCATACGAACTTTGGACCGGAAAGAAACCAAGTGTCAAACACTTGAAGATTTGGGGTTGTCCAACGCACGTTAAAAGAACAAGTGCGGACAAGTGGAATCCAAAACCAGTCGTTGCCTATTCATAGGCTACCCAAAAGGCTATGTGGGTTACCTATTCTATGACCCAAGTGAGCAGAAGGTATTCTATAGCGAAATGCACAGTTCTTGGAAAATGATTACATCCTAGACCCCCATCGTCAGGAAATAGTTCTTGATGAGGAGAGCTCAGGAGTAGTGGGAGATGTCCCACAAGTTCCAAGTAGTGACCAACCTAGAAGATCTAACCGGGTTTCCAGACTACCAGTCCATTTTGGCTATGACCAGGATAGTTACCTGGTGGAAGCCTTGACTAGTGAGGAGGATCCCGTGACTTATGTGGAAGATATGTTGGACATAGATTCTTTGAAGTGGGTAGATGCCATGAGAGCTGATATGGACTCAATGAAAACCAATGGAGTCTGGACTTTGGTAGATCCGCCCCCTAGGGTAAAAGAAATTAGTTGCAAATGGATCTATAAGAGGAAGAAGGGCCCTGATGGTAAGGTTGAGACCTACAAAACTCGTTTGGTGGTGAAAGGGTATACTCAGAAAGAGGGCATCGATTATGAGGAAACCTTTTCGCTCATGGCCATGCTTAAATCCATTAGGATCCTGCTAGTTGTAGCAGCATACCATGACTATGAGATTTGGCAAATGGATGTCAAAAACGCGTTCCTGAATGGAAATCTTACTAAAGATATCTATATGCAGCAACCGCAAGGTTTCCTAATTGCGGGTCAGGAACACATGGTTTGTAAATTAAATAGATCCATATGTGGACTTAAGCAAGCTTCTATAAGTTGGAACGTTCGGTTTGACTCTACTGTCAAAAAGTTTGATTTTTAGCAGAATCCGGTTGAGCCCTGTGTTTATAGGAAGTCTAGTGGAGACAAGGTTACGTTTTTTGTTCTGTATGTAAATGGCATTCTACTCATTGGGAATGATATAGGAATGTTGACTATGGTGAAAGTATGGCTTTCACAACAATTCTCCATGAAAGATCTTGGAGAAACCTCCTATATACTGGGTCTTCGACTCTATAGAGATAGATCAAAGCGGATAATAGGATTATCCCAATCTGCTTACATTGACAAAATAGTCAAAAGATATAGCATGGAGAACTCCAAGAAGGGAAATGTTCCTTTCAGGCACTGAGTCACTCTCTCCAAGAAGATGTCTCCCAAGACTTCTGAGGAGATTGATGGCATGAAAGACGTTCCTTACGCCTTTGTCGTAGGGAGCATCATGTATGCCATGCTGTGCACTCGTCCTGACATTGCTCAGGTAGTGAGTGTGGTAAGTAGATTCCAGGCCAACCCAGGGCAGGAGCATTGGACCACTGTGAAAAATATACTTAAGTACCTTCAAAGGACAAAAGAGTTTTGTCTGGTATTCGATGGTAGCTCACTACAGATCCAGGGGTATACTGATGCCGATTTCCAGTCGGATTTAGATGATAGAAAGTCTACATCTGGGTATATTTTCACGATAGGATATTGTGTTGTTTGCTGGAAAAGCAACAAACAGGGGTCCACGACAGATTCCACAACCGAAGCCGAATACATTGTCGCAAGTGAAGCTACTAAAGAAGTCGTGTGGATGAAAAAGTTCATTCACAAATTGGGAGTAGTTTCATACAGCACATCACCCATCCCGTTGTTGTGTGACAACAATGGAGCTATAGCTCAGGCTAAGGAGCCACGAGCCCACTCGAAGTCGAAGCACATCGAGAGAAAGTACCATGTACTGCGAGAGATTGTTGGTAGAGGGAACATCCTGATTCAGAAAGTAGCGTCGGCGGAGAATGTAGCAGATTCATTGACTAAGCCACTCACACAGAAAGTGTTTGAGAAACACGTAGAAAGCATAGGACTCCGGCTTATACCAGATTGGACATAAGTGCAAGTGGGAGCTGTTAGATAGTGTATGCCCTTAGCTCCAATCAGATTGATGTACTTATGACATTTATTGTAAATGAATAAAGTGCATATTTGATTCATGTTATTGTGGTGTGTTTTTGTGTAATACCCTTAAACTAGACACATAATGAGACTCATGTTAGTTTAGAATGTTCATAGCTAGTGGGTCAATCTGGGGAGATCTATCCTGATAAGGCTGACACTGATGTGCGCCAAGTTGGTTGGGGTGGCCTGTCTCAGCTGCCAGGGTGAGACCCGAGGTACATGCAATGTAGGTTTAACTTGAAACTTTGAACCAGACCAAAATTCCAGTGTTGCCCTGGACCTTGGTGATAAGTGGGCAAAACTGGAATGTTACACTTGACACTAGACTCGATTATGATACTGCACTAGGTGTCGGGTTGGGCTGTCTTTGATATACCAATCAGTGAGATCCTTAGAGGGGGTCAAAACCTGGGTATGTTGGGATAGTCTGAGAATTCATCTTAGTGGGTGATCATAGTGACAGGATCAGCCCCTTTGTCAGACAAAGGTAATGATCGGGGATGCAATCTCTCTGATGGAAACCAAGACTTCTGGCAGCCGATTTCAATTGTTGAAATTTGTTTTGCAAAATATGTTTATATAAAGATATACATACATACATATATATATATATATTATGGTTTCAAAATGTTTGCAAATGATTTTTAATTCCCGGGATCCATGTGAGCAGAGAGTGCAGCACTATTCCTTGCAGCCGAGGGAGATGTCCTCTCTTGTCGGATAGTGTTTGATCATTATAGGCTGAGAGGTTAAGTGTAAGACCATTGAGGATAATACCTGATGGGCTAATCTTGCATCTGCCCATAGTCCTTGGGGTTTTATAAGGTGGCTTTGCCCAGGAACCACTTAGTGTAAGTGTTGGGCCCGCTAAGAGCACATGTGATGGGCTTCAGGGGGTTCACTGTCTTTTAAGTGAATTCGGCCAGGCCTTGTAATAAAGATGGGCTGAACCCATGTGGCTGATGTGTAGATAAATGTTTGGGTCCCACGCCATACAAAGAAGCCCAACTGAGCAGCAATTTGGAAGGTTAATGAGCACTTAGACTTATTGGTCCTAAAGCCCATTTCGAACTGGTTTAGTTGTACTAATTAAAGAGAGGGGTGGATCTAGGATTGGATCAGCAGATAGGATAGGGTGTTACTCTATCCAATCAGAGAGTCCAGATCTGAATTTGGATTTGGAAACCTCCTAATGAGATTAGGAGAGAGCTGATCTAATCTACAGATAAGATAAGGACTTATCCTTATCTCTTAAAGAGAACTCCTTATCCAAATACATATTTGGATTAGGAAACTCCTAATGAGATTAGGAGCTCTCTTTAAGCCTATAAAAGAAAGAGGGCAAACCATTCAATCCATCCCAAAAAATCTCAGAGATCAGATCTCAGAGCACCCAAAGAGAAGACAACAACAATGTGACTGTGCCATCTTCCCCCGGCGTTTTTCCGCCAGTTGCCGCCATAGCCAGTTCAATCTCCAATATTGTAGGAGCGATCAAGAAGCGTTCTTGATATCAGTTTTTGGTGAAAATCTGATTGGGAGTCATGCTCACCTACCCTCCAGTGAATTCTTGGTGAAGGATTTGATTCTTTGGAAGAACACTATTACTTCTGCTCCACCCTGTACTGTGTCATCTTCAGTGGGAGCAGTCTTTGGATCCTTCCTTGGGCATGAACACCTCCATTGGAAGATATTATTTCTTCGCATCAGGTATATCCCTCTCCGACTGTTTTGGTTCAGATCTGGTTCAATTCTTGGTTCAAGATTGATCCTTGAAAAATGCAGTTTTTCTAAAACAGGGAATGTGATTCCTACATGGGAGAGAGAAATTTTTGAAATTTCGCCCTACCTTCCTGTAGGGTTCGGCCATCCATATGATGGATCTCTTATCCCTTCATGCAGGGGATGGGAGATCCATCATATGGATGGTCGAACCCTGCAGAAAGGTTGGGCGAAATTTCAAAAACTTCCTTTCTCCCATCCAGGAATCGCATTCTCTAATTTAGAAAATTGCATTTTCAAAGTTCGTTGTGGAATCCAAAATCGTACCAGATCTGAAACCAAAAGGTAAGAAAGGGATATATCTGATATGAAGTAATAGTAAATCCCAATGAAGGTGTTCACGACTAAGGAGAAGACCAAAACCCACCTCCACTGAAGATGGCACGGTGTATGGTGAAGCAGGATCAGCGGGACGACTCTTCAACAAGAACCAAAATTCTTCAGCAAGAATGAAACAGGGGCTAGTGAGCACGACTTTAGATTGTTTCTTCATCCAAGAAACATTATCAAGAACCTTTCTTGATCAATTCCACAAGAGGACGAACTGGGTAAGGATGGCAAGAATAGGAGAGAACTCTGTAGGTTGTTGTGTGTGTTAAAACTGGAATTCGCTCGCTATTTATAGTCTTCTTTGGATTGGCCTCCTAATAAATTAGGAGAGAGTTTCTTTATCTAAATTTGGTATTTTGATCTGGACTCTTAAATGGATAAGACTTATCTTATCCTCTCAGCTAATCCTAATCAGATTATAAATCAGTGTCAGATAGTGTATGCCCATAACTCCAATCAGAATGATGTACATTATGACATTTATTGTAAATGAATAAAGTACATATTCGATTCATGTTATTATGGTGTGTTTCTATGTAATACCCTTAAACTGGACACATATGAGACTTATGTTAGTTTAGAATCTTCATAGCCGTTGGATAGATCTGGGGAGATTTATCCTGCCAAGGCTGACACTGATGTGCCGCCAAGTTGGTCGGGTGGCTTGTCTCAGCTGCCAGGGTGAGACCTGAGGTACATGTAGTGCGGATTTTCTTGAAACCCTGAACCAGACCAGAATTCCAGTATTGCCCTGGACCTTGGAGATTGATGGGCAAAACTGTAATGTTACACCTACCCCTAGACTCGATTATGATATTGCACTAGGTGCTAGATTGGGCTGTCTTTGATATGCCAATCAGTGAGATCCTTAGAGGGGGTCAAAACCTGGGTATGTTGGGACAGTCTGAGAATTCATCTGAGTGGGTGATCATAGTGATAGGATCAGCCCCTTTGTTGAACAAAGGTAATGCTCGGGGATGCACTCTCTCTGATGGAAACCAAAGCTACCGGCAGCCAATTTCAATAGTTAAATTTTGTTTTGCAAAATATATTTATATAAAGATATACATATATACTACGGTTTCTAAATGTTTGCAAAAGGTTTTAATTCCTGGGATCCATGTGAGTAGAGAGTGCATCACTGTTCCTTGTAGCCGAGGGAGAGGTCATCTCTTGTCGGGCAATGTTTGATCATTATGGGCTGAGAGGTTAAGTGTAAGACCATTGAGGGTAATACCTGATGGGCTAATCTTACATCTGCCCACAGTCCTTAGATTTTTATAAGGTGGTTTGACCCAGTGACCACTTAATGTAAGTGTTGGGCCCATTAAGAGCCCATGGTGATGGGCTCAGGGGTTCACTGTTTCCTATAGTGAATTCGGCTAGGCCTTGTAATAGAGGCTGGGCTGAACCCATGTGGCTGATGTGTAGATGAATGTTTGGGTCCCACACCATACAAGGATACCCAACTGGGCAGCAGTTTGGAGGCTGAATGAGCAGATGGACTTAATGGGCCTAAAGCCCAAATCGAACTGGTTTAATTTGATTAATTAAAGAGGGGCGATTCTGGGATTTACATCAGCAAATAGGATAGGGAGTTTTCCCTATCCACTTAGAGAGTCCAGATCCAAACAATGATTTGGATTAGGAAACTCCTAATAAGATTATGAGGGCTGATCTTTATCTGTAGATAAGATAAAGGTTTATCCTTATCTCTTAAAGAGAGTCTAGATCCAAATACAGATTTGGATTGGAAAACTCCTAATGAGATTAGGAGGAGCTCGAATTAAGGCTATAAATAGAGGAGGAGGGCTAACCCTACTTCACCCAAGTTGATTACAAATTCAAGAAAGAAGACAGCCCCAAAGAGACTGACGCCATCTTCTGCTCTTGCCTCCCTCTATTGCTGTCGCCATTACTAGTTCATTCTCCACCTGTAGGAGCGATCAAGAAAGGTTCTTGATATCAGTTTTTAGAGAAAAACTTATCTGAAGTCGTGCTCACTCGCCCTCCATCAGATTCTTGGTGAAGAATCAGGTTCTTGCTGAAGAACCACCCTAATGATTCTGTTCCACCCTACACTGTGTCATATTCAGTGGGAGCAGTGTTTGGAGATCTCCTTGGGCATGAACATCTTCATTGGGAGTTACTACTACTCTGTATCAGGTATATCCCTCTCCTAACTTTTGGTTTCAGATCTGGTCTGGTTTAGGGTTCAAGACTGATCATTGAAAATGCAATTTTCTAAAACAGGGAATATGACTCCCACATGGGATAGAGAGAAATTTTTGAAATTTCGCCCTACCTTTGTACAGGGTTTGGCTATCCATATGATGGATCTCTCATCCCTTCAATCAAATCTTGCCTCCTTTTAATTAATTAATTTAAGCTCAGTTCTAATTGGTCTTTAAGCCCATTAAGCTTATGTGCTCACTTACCCCTGAACCTATTGCCCAGTTGGCTCTCTTTGTATAGCATGGGCCCTTACATTGATCTACACATCAGCCACATGGGTTCAGCTCAGCCTTTGTTACAAGGCATGGCTGAATTCACTATAGGAGACAATGAACCCTTGAATCCATCCCCATGGGCTCTTAATGAGCCGAATATTTACAATAAATGGTTCTTGGATCCAGCGACCTTATGAAATCCCAAGAACTGTGGGCAGATGCAAGATTAGCCCATCAGGTATTACTCTCAATGGTCTTACACTTAACCTCTCATCCTATAATGATCAAACACTACCCGACAAGAGAGAACCTCTATCTCGGCTGCAAAGTACAATGTTGCACTCTCTACTCACATGGATCCTGGGAATTAAAACCTTTTGCAAACATATAGGATGTTTGCAAAAACATCCTATATATATATATATATATGTATATCTCTATATAAATATATTTTGCAAAAACAAATTTCAACATTTGAAATCAACTGTCGACAACTTAGGTTTCCATCAGAGAGAGTGCATTCCCCGATCATTCACTTTGTCTGACAAATGGACTGATCCTATCACTATGATCACCCACTCAGGTGAATTCTTGAACTATCCCAACATACCTAGGTTTTGACCCCCTCTAAGGATCTCACTGATTGGCATATCAAAAATAGCCCAATCCGACACCTAGTGCAGTACCATAATCGAGTCTAGGGGTCAGGTGTAAGATTCCTATTTTGCCCATCTATCTCCAAGGTCCAGGGCAATACTGGAATTTGGTCCAATTCAGGGTTTCAAGAAAACTCACACTACATGTACCTCAGGTCTCACCCTGGCAGTTAAGACAAGCTACTCCAACCAACTTGGTGGTACATCAGTGTCAGTCTTGGCAGGATAAATCTCCCTAGATCTATCCAACGGCTGTAAAGATTCTAAACTAACACGAGTCTCATAAGTGTCTAGTTTAAGGGTATTACACAGAAACACACCAAATCACATGAATTAATTATGTACTCTATTCATTTACAATAAATGACATAATGTACATCAATCTGATTGGAGCTAAGGGCACACACTGTCTAACAATTTCTATATTTATATTCCTATCTTGAGCATTTCAACGCATCCCATGTTCATGAAGTGGTATTTTCTGGTTTTCTGTAAAATGATTTTAGTATCTATTTGAGAGACGCTGGATAAAAAGATAGTCCTTTTTTAATCAAATCCCTCTTGAGAGATGACAGATATTTGATATGCCAATCAAGAAAAATGACATATAAAACATAGTCCTTCCATTGCCTTTGTTAGGGTTTGGTGGTGCATAATCACATAGAGATAAAAAAGAAAAACCATAAAGAGCATATAAAATAGGAATTCTACCTACTCATTCAAGAATTGGCATGATGACATCCTCTTGCATTGCAATCCAAGTAATTAAACGAGAATGTTTTGTTGGTATCATCAAATGTTGATATTGGAATTCAGGAAGAGGCAGCATTTTAATCATCTACTATGTCAAAATGTAGACCAATCAAATTACCAAACACCATCCAAAAGTAGCAGCATTATTAAAATAAGCACGTTTGTGATAAATAAGAGAAAGAGTATGGTTTATAAAATTTAGTCGATCACCTATTTATGAATTCAAGTGATATTTTGGCCTGCAAAAAAGAGAAAAACAAATGGAAATTGAACTAAAATAGAGTAAGTCACTCTAAAGATTCAACAAATAGATATTGAATTTTTTCACATGATAAGTTAAAATAGAAAAATAAATAAAAATCCAACACATGCATCTAGCTAAAAGAGAATAAATCACCAAGATAACATTTAAAATTAAAATTTGTACAACATACAACACCACCAAGTACTAAACCATAAAATAGTTTAACTATAAGACAACCCATTGATGGTCTATCATGCCATCATTAAATATTCAACTAATTTAACTTGATTAACTCATTGTCAAGGCACTTTCCTGCAAAAATTAAAGTAACTATCGATTATAAATCTAAATAATAATCACAAATTTAATGAACATCAATAACTAAGTTAAAAACATATTTACAACCTCATTAGAGGTATAAGACCGGCCCGGAATGGCACTGCATGAATGTCCACAGGTTGTGACAGGCCCGGCACAAAGGTCCATGCCATACTGGGCCAGGGTTCGAGGCCCATGGGCCGGCATAGCACGGCATGACAGTACATGTCGTGCCACCCGTGGCCCACGTAACGGCACGGACCAGCCCACAGCATGGCACGAAGCACAGCCCACCACGGGCCGACACGACACATTGCCCCCCCCCCCAAAGGGGCCCAACGACTAGTTTCAACTTTTTGGGGGGTTTTACAGAAATACCCCCCCAACAGCTAGAAACAACCATATTAGGGGGTATTTGTGTATTTTGCTTATGGAAGGTTGATAAAATGACATAAATGCCCCCCAATAGATATATAACAACTAGTTTAGGGGGTATTTTGGGTAAAGTTATAAGTAACTTTACATTGACCAAAATACCCATCCCAACAACGATGGGTATTTTGGGTAATTGAATTATGTTCAATTCCAATAAATAGCCCTATCCTCCACCATTCTAATCACACCAATTCAACAATTCTCTTAATCTCTTCTCTCTCTCTCTCTCTAATACTCATACATTCTCAATTATCTGCAATCTGAGAAATTCTGATTAGTCGATTGTCTAATTCTGCATTCTCCAATTCTCAAGTCTTAACTTTATCGAAGTTTCGACTTTCAACAAGAATAAGGCTTGCTCAACCAGCTCAAGTATCTCAATTCGGGAAGCTTTGACATTGAAAGGCTTCAACCATTGAAATCAAGTTGGGATTTTGAACTGACAACCCGGGTAAGTCAAATTAGATTAATTTTTATCTTCTTAGAATTAAAAAAAAATGGCCAGCTCTTCTGAAAACCGATTCCCCAACATGTTCACCATGGATGACATTCAATTGCATCACGATAGTGTTAGCACTGATGCAATTAATGTCGATGGAAGTGGAACTTTCACCCCTGATAGTAATGAGACTAGGGGAAAAGGAGGGCTTCTAAGCTAAGTAGCCCAGTTTCGAAAGTTTTAAAAGTAGAGGATATTGACGGGAAGGGGAAAAGGGCCATTTGCCAAAAATGTAGGAAAGACTTTAGTTATTGTAGCAAAGGTGGTATGGGTCATTTGAGCAGACATCTGCTCACACATGAGCGAGAGGAAGATGAAGGGAGAGAAACAACCCAAACACAGATTGGGAGGGGGACTAGTTTTGGTACTCTTAGATATTCACAAGAAAAAATGAGACAAGAACTTGCTAAGTATATTGTACATGCAGAACAACCATTTATATTAGCTAAAGATCCAAAGCTAGAAAAATGGTTGCGCAGTTCTGTAAACCCACAATATAAAAAAGTTTCTATGAATACTATAAGAATTGATGCTTTAAATTTTTTTTAATCATATAAACAAAATTTAATTTCTTTGTTAGCAAATCTTAATTATAAAGTTGCAATTACTTCAGATGTTTGGACATCCAAAATTAATATTAGTTATATTTGTGTTACTAGCCATTTCATTGATGAAAATTGGATTTTGAATAAAAGAATTTTAAGTTTTACTAGGCTTGAATGGCCACATAGTGGCCTAGCTATTACTACAAGTATTTTAAATACTTTGCATGCTTATGGAATAAGAAACAAATTGTTTTCTATTAGTTTTGATAATGCCAGCAATAATGATTTTGCAATAAATATTTTAAAATCTCAATTAAAACCATGCTTAAAAGGTAAACTATTTCATATTATATGTGCATGTCACATCTTAAATTTATGTACTCAAGATGCCTTGAATATTATTTCTACTCATATTTCAAAAATTAGATATTGAAAACAAGAATTTAAATATTTATGCCAAAATTATGGTTTAAAATATAAACATTTTATATTAGATGTAAAGCATAGGTGGAATTCTACCTATTCTATGTTAGAAAGTTGTATATCTCATAAACAAATTCTTTATGATTTTTATAATCCAAAAATGCCTAATGATATGATATTTGAGGAAGACTGGGAAATGGCAGTATGAATAAGAGATTTTTTAAAACATTTTTATGATGCAACAAATGATTTATATGGAATTTATTATCCAACTAGTTGTAATTTACCATATCAATTAATGGTAATTAGTGATTGTTTTTCTAAATATAGAAATAATCCACAATTTCAGTGTATTGTTGAAATTATGGAAAATAAATTTAAAAAATATTGGGAGAACATTTCTCCCCTTTATTGTTTAGTGGCGTATCCGGAAGCGTGTCGTTAACCACTTCGGAACACCAATTTAGAGATTTATAAATTTTTCCAATCCTCACATAACTTAAATAACGTAGTACGTGGTGAGGAAGGGGTCGAACCCATAGAGAAGCGAGGGAAAAATTATTATTTCTCTTTGTTCTGGAAAATAAAAAGAAAATGGCACTGGGAATTGCAGAAAATAAGAAAATAAAATTTATTAATGCTGAAATTAAAGGTTCAGAATTAAACAAGACAATAATAAAAATTCAGAAATTAAAGAACACTAGAATCAACAAAAGAAATAAATAAAAGTGATCCAAAATTCGGATCCAGTGGAGGTAGCTGTAGATTGGCTGGACGGCTTGTAGGAACCCCTCCTAACAAGATCTGGGCGTCCTTCCTTCTTTAGCCCTCGAACCCCTCGAGACACCTTAGCCTTGAATCGAACGAATTCGGATCTGCAAAACACAAAAACGAATAGAAATTAAATCTAAAAGATTGCTGAACTAAAAATAACATGAAAGAAAATAAAGAAAATAAAAGGATGGTTGATCAGATCCAGTGGCAGTAGCTGCAGATTGGTTAGACTGCTTGCAGGAACCCCTCCTGACAAGAGTTGGGCATCCTTCCCTTCTACAACCCTTGAACTCCTCAAGAAACCTTAGCCTTGTTGAAGGGATGAGAGATCTATCATATGGATGGCCAAACCCTACAGGTAGGTTGGGCGAAATTTCAAAAATTTCTCTCTCTCCCATGTGGGAATCATATTCCCAATTCTGGAAAACTGCATTTTCAAGGATCAATCTTGAACCTAAACCAAATCAGATATGAAATCAAAAGGTAGGAGAGGGATATACCTGATACAGAGTAGTAGTTGAAGGGATGAGAGATCCATCATATGGATGGCCAAACCCTACAGGTAGGTTAGGCGAAATTTCAAAAATTTCCTCTCCCCTCATCTGGGAATCATATTCCCTGTTCTAGAAAATCTGCATTTTCAAAGATCAATCTTGAACCATAAACCGAACCAGATCTGAAACCAAAAGCAGGAGAGAGATATACCTAATACGGAGAAACAATATCTCCCAATGGAGGTGTTCATGCCCAAGGAAGGATCCAAAAATTACTCCCACTGAAGATGGCACAATATAGGATGGAGCAGGATCAGCAGTGTTCTTCCAAAGAACCAAACCCTTCATAAGAATTCGTTGGAGGCTGTGAGCACAACTTCAGATCAGCCTTTCTCCAAAGGCTGATATCAAGATCCAATCTTAATCGTTCCTGCTTGAAGGAGGAGATCAAACTGGCAGTTATGGCGGTGGCAGGAAGGAGGCGGCAATGAGAAAATCGCGCAGTCTTATTGGAAGCTATGATCTCTCTTCTGCAACTCTTGCTCTTAGATTGAGGATATCTCTTCTCTAGAGGCTGCTGCCCCTCCTCCTTTTATAACCTTAAAGGGATAAGCTCCTAATCCCATTAGGAGTTGTTGATCCAAATCTTATCTAGATCTTAATTCCCTTTAAGTGATAAGGGTAGACCCTTATCATATCTGTAGATTAGATCAACCCTCTCCTAATCTTATTAGGAGGTTTCCAGATCTAAATCTCATTTAGGTCTACACTCTCTGAGTGGATAGGGTAAAGACCCTATCTTATCTGCTATTCTAATCTCAGATCTGTCCCTTAGTTTAACTGATCAAATCAGCCTAGTTCGAAATGGGCTTTAGGCCCAATAAGTATATGTGCTCACTTAGCCTTCCAAACTGCTGCCCAGTTGGGCTTCCTTGTATGGCGTGGGACCCAAGCATTGATCTACACATCAGCCACAAGGGTTCGGCCCAGTCTTTGTTACAAGGCCTAGTCGAATTCACTGGAAAACCCAGTGAACCCCTTGAGCCCATCACATGGACTCTATGGGCCCAACACTTACACTAAGTGGTCCCTAGGCCAAGCCACCTTGTAACACCCAGGGACTGTGGGCAGATGCAAGATTAGCGCATCAGGT
This sequence comes from Nelumbo nucifera, assembly GCF_055504915.1. Classification (NCBI taxonomy): domain Eukaryota; kingdom Viridiplantae; phylum Streptophyta; class Magnoliopsida; order Proteales; family Nelumbonaceae; genus Nelumbo; species Nelumbo nucifera. Next base: position 56,302,788 of record NC_142654.1, read on the forward strand.
GTTACTCTCAATGGTCTTACACTTAACCTCTCAGCCCATAATGATCAAACACTGCTCGACAAGATTGGACCTCTCCCTCGGCTGCAAGGAACACTGTTGCACTCTCTGCTCACATGAATCCCGGGACTTAAACCTTTTGCAAACAATTAGAAACCGTACTATATATATATATATATATATATATATATATATATATATATATATCTTTTTATATAAATATATATTTTACAAAAAAAAAAAAATTCAACGAATCAAATTGGCTGCCGGCAGTCTTGGTTTCCATCAGAGAGAGTGCATCCCCGATCATTACCTTTGTCCGACAAAGAGGCTAATCCTGTCACTATGATCACCCACTGAGATGAATTCTCAGACTGTCCCAACATACCCAGGTTTTGACCCCCTCTAATGATCTCTCTGATTGACATATCAAAGACAGCCCAATCTGACACCTAGTGCAGTATCATAATCGAGTGTAGGGGTCAGGTGTAACTTTCCAGTTTTGCCCATCAATCTCCAAGGTCCAGGGCAATACTGGAAATCTGCTCCGGTTCAGGTTTTCAAGTAAACCTACACTACATATGCCTTTGGTCTCACATTGGCGGCTGAGACAGGCCACCCCAACATTTGGCAGCACACCAGTGTCAGCCTTGGCAGGATAAATCTCCCCAGACTTATCCAACAGCTGTGAACATTCTAAACTAACACGAGTCTCATAAATGTCCAGTTTAAGGGTATTACACAGAAACACACCACAAGAACATGAATCAAATATGTACTTTATTCATTTACAATAAATGTCATAATGTACATCATTCTGATTGGAGCTAAGGGCATACAACTATCTAACAGCAGTAACCCCCAACGAAGGTGTTCACACCCAAGGAGATTACCAAAGACTGCTCCCACTGAAGATGATACAACATAGGGTGGAGACGAATCAGCAGGATGGCTCTTCAACAAGAACCTTATTCTTCACCAAGAATCTGATGGAGGGCGAGTGAGCACGACTTCAGATCACCTTTTCTGCCAAAAGGTGATATCAAGAACCCTTTCTTGATCGCTCCTACAGGTGGAGATCGAACTGGTAGTGGCGACAATAGCAAGAGAAGGCAAGAGCAGAAGATGGCGTCAGTCCAACTGTATGCTATCTTCTCTCTTGTATCAGTGAAACTGAATGATGATTTGGGGTTCACCCCTCTCCTCTGTTTATAGCCTTAAAGAGAGGTACTCCTAATCCCATTAGGAGTTTCCTAATCCAAATCTTGTATTTGGATATGGACTCTCTTTAAGAGATAAGGATAATCCCTTATCTTATCTGCAGATAAAGATCAGCCCTCCTAATCAAATTATGAGTTTCCTGATCCAAATCTTTATTTGGATCTAGACTCTCTGAGTGGATAGGGACAATCCCTTATCCTATCTGCTGATCTAAATCCCAGAACCGCCCCTTTTTAATTAATCTAATTAAGCCAGTTCAAATTGCGCTTCAAGCCCATTAAGTCCATGTGCTCACTTATCCTCCAAACTGCTGCCCAGATGGATATCCTTGTATGGCGTGTGACCCAAACATTGATCTACACATCAGCCACATGGGTTCAGCCCAGCCTCTGTTACAAGGCCTGGTCGAATTCACTGTAGGAGACAGTGAACCCTTGAGTCCATCACCATGGGCTCTTAATGGGCCCAACATTTACACTAAATGGTCCTTGGGTCAAGCCACCTTATAAAAACCCAATGACTGTGGGCAGATGCAAAATTAGCCCATCAGGTATTACCCTCAATGGTCTTACACTTAACTTCTCAGCCCATAATGATCAAACACTGTCCGACAAGAGAGGACCTCTCCCTCGGCTGCAAGGTATAGTGTTGCACTCTCTACTCACATGGATCCCGGGAATTAAAACCTTTTGCAAACTTTTTGAAACCATAATATATATACGTATATCTCTATATAAATATAATTTGCACAACAATCTTCAACGTTGAAATCGACTACCAACAGTTTTGGTTTCCATCAAAGAGAGTGCATCCCCGATCATTCACTTTGTCCGACAAAGGGGCTGATCCTGTCACTATGATCACCCACTCAGATGAATTCTTGGACTATCCCAACATACCCAGGTTTTGACCTGCTCTAAGGATCTCACTGATTGGCATATCAAAGACAACCCAATCTGACACCTAGTGCAGTATCATAATCGAGTCTAGGGGTCAGGTGTAGCATTCCAGTTTTGCCCATCAATCTCCAAAGTCTAGGACAATACTGGAATTCTGGTCTAGTTTAGGGTTTCAAGAAAATCCACACTGCATGTACCTCAGGTTTCACCCTGGCAGCTGAGACGAGCCACCCCAACCAACTTGGCGGCACATCAGTGTCAGCCTTGGCAGGATAAATTTCCCCAGATCTATCCAACGGCTGTGAAGATTCTAAACTAACACAAGTCTCATGTGTGTCCAGTTTAAGGGTATTACACAGAAACACACCTTGATAACATGAATCAAATATGTACTTTATTCATTTACATTAAATGTCATAATGTACATCATTCTTATTGGATCTAAGGGCATACATTGTCTAACACTTGTGAACTGAGTGAATAGACCAACCCCTTCTCCAGGGCCCCTAGGGTCCTTTTTATAAAGAAGGGTGGACACAACTGGGAATAAAGAGAAAGAGGGGGCAGTAGCTGGGTTTTAGCAAAGTTATGGGCGCCCTAGGGTTTCTAATGAAGAGTTAGGATGATTCTGGGGTGATCCTATGGCTGAGAAGAAAAGAAGAAGGTGCCTAATATTATGTAGGGCTGAGATTTGGGTGCCTAGAAATGAATGGAGGAGAATGAGGCGCCTAGGGTTGAAAGGTGAAGATTAAAAGAGGTGGGTGGCGCCCTAGAGTGGATGGTGGAGATTGAAGATGGAACAGAGGGCTGAGATCTAGTGGTTAGGGGCTGAATGGTGAGGATTAGCAGTTAGGTGGCGCCCTAGGGTTTAAAAACTACAAAAAGAGTGCCCTAGAATGAGTGGTGCAGATTAGAAGAAGTGGATGGTGGAGAATAAACAGCTGGGGGCAGCTATGGTTTGCTAAGGATGAAAAGAATAGGTTAAAAGGCGCCCTAGGGTTTGCTAAGGATGAAAAGAATAGGCTAAAAAGCGCTCTAGGGTTTGCTAAGGATGAAAAGAATAGGTTAAAAGGTGCCCTAGGGTTTGCTAAGGAGAGGGGAGCATGGTAATACAGTAGGAGGGGCGCCAAATTGGGTTTAGCAGATAGGAGGCGCCCTCCTGTTCTCAGTTATTCACAAAAACACCCCCTCTCTCAGATGGACATCACACCAGCTTCCCAAAACCTATATTTCAGCCATGTAACTTCTCTAGTTTTTCACAAAATTTGCATAAAGACCCTCAGAGGCCATAATATTGATTTTAACTAGGAGAAGGGCACACTTTGATTATTCTAAGGCCAAAAATACCCCTGAAATGCTGCCCTTAAGGAATCAAAATGCAGAGTTATCATTTAGCTACAATATTAGACCCTAGGAATAGGAAAGATGGTTTAGATATTTTACTTGAAACATATTGGGAAAATATGAATATTGATATAGGAAATAAAAAAGAAGAAATTAACAATTTATTATATGAAATGTACAATTTCTATGAATTTGAAGTTGTAGGAAATTCCTACAACTTGTTCATCATCTTCTTCTTCTACTTTTGACCTTAAGCCCAATGGTAGAAGAGAAAAGCTTTTTTATTTAATAAGTAAAAGGCAGAAATCTGTTAGTTCTATAAGAAGTTCATTTACTGAACTTAATTTTTATTTACAAGCAAATTTTTCTAATTTAGGCGAAGTATCAAATAATTTTGATATTTTAGCTTGGTTGAGTAAACACTCAAAAAATTATTCGGTTCTCACCACCATGGCACATGATCTACTAACCCTCCGGTGTCTATAGTTCCATCGAAGTCTTGTTTTAGTGTAGGTACTAGGGTGCTAGATGACAAAAGAAGCTGCATGAATGATGAGAGCATAGAGATGTGCATCTGCATCAAGGATTGGCTGGATGTAGAAGATAGATTACAAGACATGGGAGGGCATGATACAACACCGGACATTTCACCTAAAGTAGATGATGAAAGTCATGAATGATGATTCATGAATTTGACTACTTGTATAGAATTTTTCATTTTTTCAAATTATTGTAAATTTTTTTAATTTTATTTAATTTATTTGATATATATTTTTTTTAATTTTTTAACAATGTAATTTTGTATTTTCAATGTGTAGCCATATTGTATTTTTTATATTTTATTAATTTATTCCATTTTTAAATTTCATTCATCCTAGTATGCAATGATCCAATCATTGTATTTGTAATTCACTAATTTGTACCATTCAAATTTAAATGAAATAAAAATCCTATTTTTCTTCCAATTTGTTATTCCATCATTATTATTTCAATTTGGTTGTATTTTTTTTTCATTTATGTGTTAAATAACATAGATTTCTCATTTCTTAATTTTTTAAATAGTTCCCAATTCCCAAAGTTCATAGGAAAGTTAAATATTTTAGTTTTACAATTTTACTTAGAAAAGAAAACAAAATTTTCAAAAAAGCACAAAAAATGAAAAAAAAAATTGTGTAGCCCGGTTCGGTCCAAGCCCAAGGCCCGCCTTGTGGTCCAACCTGGCATGGCCTGCAGCCTAGCCCAACCCAGGCCCGCGCGCCAACACGGCATGGCACGGGCCCACCTGGTCCTAGGCCGTAGGCCGTGCCAGGCTAACCCCCAAAATTTCCATCAAGGAGGACGACACAACCCACCTTTAGGATGGGCAACCCACGGGCCATGCCTCGCTGGCCGGGCACGGCCCACTTTACACCTCTATACCTCATAAACATTAGAATCATTTCAATAGTGCAATAATATGCATCTATGTCTTTTGAATGAACACCTAAAAAGAGAAAGGCAATAAAATAATATTAAAGACATTCCATTAGATATACATAAAAAAAAATAATATTAAAGACATTCCATTAGATATACATAAAAAAAATAATATTAAAGACATTCCATTAGATATACATAAAAAAAAAAATTTACTAGTCTATAATATTAATTCAATTACCATGTACTTGCTTCAATAGCCAATTTTGAGTACACATTAATGCTTCTAAAGTTTCTACATAAAATCTACTACAATGAGGACAATCCAATCTTTCACCCATAATGAAAGCAAACTTGAAAGCCACAACTGAAATGGGAATAGCTAAAATGTCTCTAGCAATCTTCTACAGTATTGGATACTTGATTTTATTGGACTTCCATCAAGCCAATGGTGAAAATCTTGGCAAGACTTTCTCCAAATAATGGTCCAACTCAAATTTCATTGCCAAATCATTAGAATTATTAATAAATGAATCATACCCACAGAGGAAACTAGAATTTATAGAATCATTCATTGTTGAACGATGGGAATGGGATGAAGATGAAGAAAATCCCTTCTATTAATGAGTATTCTTACTAGAGTTAGATCTTGAGCAATACTCATTGAGTAAATCACAATAAAGTTAGTGAGTCCCCATAATTTCATCCGAAGCAATACCCTAATAACTTCAACTTGAACCTTTGATCCAAAACACATGCCATAGCCATTACTCCATGAATGATTTTTAGCACCTGACATTTGTTCGGTCTACCACCTAAACCACTAATTTACCCTAAACACCCGATCAGACCCACCTAACCTCTCCGAAACACCTAAATCCCAAAAAATTCCAACTTTTAGCCCCAAAACCCTCAAATCCACCATTAAATATGCTTGATACCAATCCGATGGTCTTGATTAACACCCATATGCACCTCAATTCTTAAATCAAACACCCCCATTAATCCTCAAGCAACCCAAAATACTCACCCACAAAATTTCAGCTCAATATTCCTCCATTTACCCTCTCATCAAGCAAGGATTTCATTTTGAGCCATCTCATTGGCCCAAACACATACAACTTAGATCCCTCAATCTTAAAACATCCAAATCAATCATACCACACCATTAAACTTTTGATACATCAAAACACCGGCCCATAAAATTTCAACCCCAGATTCCCTCATTTGTCCTTCAATTGCACCTAGATTCTGTTTCGAGACTCTAGATTTACCAGATCCCAAATCCTTTTGATCTGAGCCTAGTTGGCCAAATCCCACTCCACCAATCAATTCAGAACGTCAAAAAACCCCTCTCCCAAATTTAAGCCAAAAATACCCTTCATTTAAAAAGATTCCATTTTGACCAATTGGATCCACACACAAGCTTTTATAATTAACCCCAGTGCATTATTCGTTATCCCCTCCCTCGAACCAAAACCAGCGACGACAACTAAAAAGGAGATCGATCTCTCCTCCCCCTCTTCCGATCTCTCTTTTCATTCTCTCCCTTTCTCTGTTTTCCCTCCACATCGGTGTCCCAAAAGTCTCACCGCCGCTACGATCTTCAGCGCAAGATATATATATATACAAATATACATATGTTTGCAAAAGGTTTTAATTCTCAGGATCCATGTGAGTAGAGGGCGCAACATTGTTCCTTGTAGCCGAGGGAGAGGTCCTCTCGTCGGAAAGTGTTTGATCATTATAGGCTGAGAGGTTAAGCGTAAGACCATTGAGGGTAATACCTGATGGGCTAATCTTGCATTTGCCCACAGTCCCTGGGTTTTTATAAGGTGGCTTGGCCCAGGGACCACTTAGTGTAAGTGATGAGCCCATTAAGAGCCCATGGTGATGGGCTCAGGGGTTCATTGCCCATAACAGTGAATTCGGCCAGGCCTTGTAACAGGGGCTAGGATGAACCCATGTGGCTGATGTGTAGATCAATGTTTGGGTCCCAAGCTATACAAGGAAACCCAACTGGGCAGCAGTCTGGAAGGTAAGTGAGCACATGGACTTAATGGGCCTAAAGCCCAATTCGAACTGGTCTAATTTGATTAGTTAACGAGATGGGCGGATCTGGGATTGGATCAATAGATAGGATAGAGAGTTGTCCCTATCCACTTAGAGAGTCTAGATCCAAATACAAATTTGGATTTGGAAACTCCTAATAAGATTAGGAGGGTTGATCTATTCTGTAGATAAGATATGGGCTTATCCTTATCTCTTAAAGAGAACTCCTGATCCAAATACAAATTTGGATTAGGAAACTCCTAATGAGATTAGGAGCTCTCTTTACATCTATAAAAGGAGGGGGCAAACCATTCTACACACAACAACCCTAGAGATCAGATCTCATATCACAAAGAGAGAAGACAGCAACAGTGTGACTGTGCCATCTTCTCCCTACATTCTCCTCCAGTTGCCACCATTGCCAATTCGATCTCCTTTCTTGTAGGAGCGATCAAGAAGCATTCTTGATATCATTTTTTGGAGAAAAAATGATTGAAAGTCGTGCTCACACACCCTCCATTGAATTCTTGCTGAAGAATTTGGTTCTTGGGAAGAACACTACTGTTTCTGCTCCATCCTGCACTGTGTCATCTTCAGTGGGAGTAGTCTTTGGACATTTTCTTGGGCGTGAACACCTTAATTGGAGGATACTGTTTCTTCGTATCAGGTATCTCCCTCTCCTACCTTCTGGTTTCAAATCTGGTTTCGGTTCTTGGTTCAAGATTGATCATTGAAAATGCAGATATTCTAAAACAGGGAATGCGATTCCTAGATGGGAGAGAGAGAAATTTTTGAAATTTCGCCCTACATTCCTGTAGGGTTCGGCCATCCATATAATGGATCTCTCATCCCTTCAAACCATTCCCATATTGAGTTGCTATAGAAGCATGGAGAGAGGGGTGTCTAACACCTTCCCTCTCTTAATCCTTAGAATCCAAAATCTCTCAGATGTGTATTGTTTCCCGTGGAGAACGGAGTCATTATCAAAGAGATAAATTAATCTTTTGAATAGGAAAACGAGGACCCATATCCTCTAAAGAATGGGTGGTGGCTCTATCTTTTTGAGGAAGCTCATAGGAGGTCCTAAAGACGAAAGCAAAGACTTAAAGTTGAAGAGTGACCAATTGAACAACGAAAGAAAGTAGGGTTTACCGCTAGTTTAGACTTTGGGTTGGCTTAATGGATTTGTTACGTTTGTAAGGTTTGTAAATTATAATGCTTAATTGTTAATTTGTTTAGTTTAGTTCATTAGCTATTTAGGTGATTTGTTAATTTATTTTGAGTTTTGACAATTGACAAGTTGTGTCATTGTGGCCAAAAAATTTAAAATTTAGAATGGTATTTTTGTAAATTGAAATAATGTAAAACTAAACATGTTAATGTAAATTGTTAAGTTGTTTATAATTTATAAACAGTGTTTAAAATTTAAAATATAAATTATATATAATATTATTATAACTAATTAAATATTAGACATAGTTATAATATATAAAATAATAAAAAATATTATTTAAAATATAAATAATATTATTTAACATATAAATAATATATATAATCGGGGTCGGGGATAGGGATTTAAATGGATTTGATCTGATCTAATCCAAATCCGATCTTATTTTTGTTGGATCCGGATAAACCTTTGTTGGATTTTCAGATCAGGCAATAGGATCTGATTCAAAATCATTTCGAATTTGGATCACCCCTATCTCCCTCTCCTACCTCATCTCTTGTCGGGCAGTGCTTGATCATTAAGGGTTGAGAGGTTAAGTGTAAGACCATTTAGGATAGTACCTAATGGGCTAATCTTGCACCTGCCCACAGTCCCTGGGTTTTTATAAGATGGCTTGGCCCAGGGACCACTTAATGTAAGTGTTGGGCCCATAGGGTCCATATGATGGGCTCAGGGGTTTACTGAGTCTTTCAGTGAATTCGGCTGGGCCTTGTATTAAAAGCTGGGCCGAACCCATGTGGCAGGTGTGTCAATGCTTGGGTCCCACGCCATACAAAGAAGCCCAACTGGGCAGCAGATTGGAAACTAATTAAATACTGAACATCTAATGGGCCAAAAGCCCATTTCGAGCTGGGCTGATATGATCACCCATCTATGGGGCGAATCTGAGATTAATGTTAGTAAAAGGATTGGGCCTTTAACCTTATCCACTCTAGGAGACCAAATTCAAATTAGATTTGAATCTAGTAACCTCCTCATAAGATCAGGAGTAAACTAACTTAATCTACAGAAAGGATTAAGATAAACCCCTATCCAAATACAGATTTGGATTGGGATAACTCCTAATTATGAGGTTTCTTAATCAAGAAGAAAGGAGGAGAAAAGATAGAAACACATCAGAATTCGAACTAGGGTTTTGTGAAAAGAAAACTCCCTGCGAATTGAGATCAGATCTCATTCATACTCCAGCGAGAAGAGAAGTAGTTCAGCCATCTTCGTCCTTGGAGTTCTCCTCCTGTCGCCGCCATTCCCTCTTGCAAGATTCGATCTTTGCAGCAATAGGAAGTCAAGAAATCAGTTCTTGACATCAGTCTTGCAGGAAAGACTGAAAAAAATTCGGTGTTCAGAGTTTCCAGAGGATTCTTGTGAAGGATCCAGTGTGTAGGACGCACCCTGCTGGTTCCGTTCCATCCACAGCTGTGTCATCTTCAGCAGGAGCGGATCTTGGTTTCTTCTTTGGGCATGAACACCAATTTTGGGAGATACTACTTCTTCGGATCAGGTATATTCCTCCCTTTTACCTTTTTGTGTTCAGATCTGGTTCGATTGTGGTTCAAGTAAGATCCTTGAATATGGTATTCTAAATTTAGGGAATATGATTCCTAGTTGAAAGAAGGTAGAAAAATTTTTGAAATTCGCCCACCCATTCCGCAACCTTATTGGCGTCCATCAAATGGATCCTACCATTCCTTCAATGGTATCAGAGCCAGGTTCGAATCTTGAACCAAAAGAAAATCAGATTGGACCTTGCGCAGATGGATAGAAGTTGTTCTTCCAAGATTTGCGCATATTGCTTTCTTTTTTTTTCAAGAAATGGTTTCTTGTTAAGGGCGATTGATCTGAAATTAATTTGGTTAAATCCAAAATTTATTTAGAATTATTCTTTATCTATTTTGATTTAATGGACTGTTCGAACCTGGAGATCGCAGTGCAGATTTGGCGCAGATGGTCTGCGCACCCTTTTTTCTTTTCTATTTATTTTATTTATTTTTTTCATTCAATTCGGTCTGTAAGTAATTTTTTTATTTTCTAGATTGAATGTATAGGATTTGATCAAGAATGTAATTAATTAATAGAAATAGGATTTTTGTTATTTATTTTCTTGATTAAAGAAGAAGGAAGAAGATGGCGGCGCTAGAGATTTGCAGATGGAGAAATCGCTTCCTGCGATTTGTAGTTTGTGAAACTGCAACATTAGTGATTAACCTTTGTTTTGCAGGTGGTGCGAACAGTCCATAGTTGATTTGTGTTTGTTTAAAATCAAGTTTATTAATTTCAGATCTTTCATGAATTAATTCTTGAATTGAAAATCAGTTTTGGACCTTTTCGGACTAGATTGGACCAGAACTGTTTGGACCGAATCTGGGTTTCAAAGGGGATTGTTTTTCAGTCCAATTTTCTCACACTTGCTGTTCCAAATCTGATGTTCAATTATAGGGATTAATTCGGCCCACCTGTAAAGCCCAGTTTTAAAGGGTTAAAACTGCAAAAGCCCATCATTGTGAGATAAGCTGTATGGGCCGAACTGCTAACTGTGATTCAGCCCGTATACCTAGTAGACATTAATTGTTAATGATTTAGATTTTAAATGGGCTATTCGATGGGCTTTAAAACAGTTAATTGATTGGATCAATTCCTCCTCTACATGTGATGTTTGGATGTTTGATGTGCTGCGACCATAGGCCATAAGCACTTGGCCCATGAAGACTCGTTAGTGGCTCTTGCGCACACCGTGGCTGAATGCACATCATTGCCATGGTGTCCCTTAAGGTCATTAGATGACCCCTCTTTGTTTGGTGGGCCCCATAACTCTAAAAAGGGATGCGTACGGAACCCCTAGCCGATTAAGGCCCACCAGAAATCTGACTTTATGAAAGTCAGTGGGAGCCACTTTGGTTTGACCTAAACTAGAACTAGGGCGTAATTTCGTTCCCTCCAGCAAATATGAATGCATGCGCTAGGGAGATCCATGTGATGGACTCTCTAAAGGCCTTCCATCATTAGCACAATGATGGATCCTTCAGTTATGAGGAAACACACCATAAAATTGGGCTATCCATTTGCTGTTGGATCTGTCAGAGTGTTTCATAAGATGATAGGGGCGTCATAGACCGATGTGGGAGGGGCTTCACCAGAAAATGGGAACTCTCTCACGGTACCTTGGCGTAACCTGAATATGATGGGTAAGCACTCACTGGACAGAAAGGTTTACCTGAAAACGGCTCTGAACCTTACCTGACAGAGGCCAAAAGGAAAACACATTTGATGAGTGGATATGATCCGTCACAGAAAGGTGGTGGGGTTATGCAGCTGAAACAGTTGGCTTCATGCACCCCATGTGATTTCCTACATTTCCAGAGACATTTCGTCGTCTCCATCACTGAGAAAGGAGGGAAATCTCAGATATGAACAAATGGGAATGGAACATAGATTAAAATCCATATCTATGTAGGTAACTTGAATCAAACTAAGGTTGTGGACTAATGTCTTTGTTGTTTTATCAGAAAATGGCAAACGGTCAATTTGCAAAGCTGCTAGATGATAACAAGCTTAAGGGCCCAAACTATACCGACTGGTACAGAAATCTTATGCTGGTCCTGACTTCCGAAAAGTTAGACAAGGTGGTGAAAAATCCTGCCCCGGAACGTCCGGGTGATAGGGCTTCTGAGGCCCGTAGGATGGACTACCAAGATTGGGAGGATAAGAACTCCCTAGCCTGCTGCTTTGTCATTGCCTCATTAGACAACTCAATACAGAGGCAGTTCGATCAGATCGAACTAGCCAAGGACATATTGGACAGTCTAAGAACAATGTATGAAGAGCAGAACCGTTCTACTCGACAGAAGGTCCTGAAATTGTTCATGACCGCGCAGATGTCCAAAAGGCAGAAAGTTCATGACCATTGTCTTCGGATGATGGGATACATTAACGAACTAGAAGCACTTGGATCCGGGCTAGATCTTGGCACGTAAGTGGATGCCATCCTAAATTCTTTGCCCTCTTCCTTCAATGCGTTCACAATGAACTACAATATGAATAAGCTGAATGTCAGCGTCCAGGAACTCAGCAAAGAAAGGCAAAGAAGCCCCAGAAGAAAGCTGCCAAACCTAAGAAGCAGAAGAAGAACAAGGCATCTGATGTCTGTCACTTCTGCAAACAGACCGGCCATTGGAAGAGGAATTGTCCTTCCTACCTAGAATCTAAGAAAGGTAACATCGAAACTTGTGTCATAGAAACTAATATGTTAGTTACTTCTATGTCCTGGTGTGTTGACAACGGGGCTTCAACTCATGCGTGTAACTCACTGCAGGGGTTCAAAGTTAGCAGAAGATTGAGTGAAGGTGAATTGACACTATTTTTGGGAACAATTGCAAGCGTTGCAACTGCGGCAATAGGAACCGTAGAATTAGTTTTTAGAGAAGGAGTACTTGTGCTTAAAGATTGTCTTTATGTACAGAACTTGAGAAGAAATTTAATTTCTGTTTCTAAATTGTGTGTTGATGGATATACTGTTTATTTTAGTAATATGATTATTGTTAAACGGAATAACAAATTCATCGCATGTGGGGAACTGGAGAACGGTCTCTATGTTCTACATCCTTATCTGGAAACTAACTTAACCGAAATGACGTCGGTCGAAAATCCCAAGAAAAGGAATCATGATACAGTAAATCCCACGTGCCTCTGGCATTACCGACTTGGCCATATCGGTGTTGACCGAATCATAAGACTGGTAAAGGATGGTCCTTTGGATTTTCTAACCGTAGAAAATCTTCCCACTTGTGAACCTTGCCTTCAAGGTAAGATGTCTAAGCGGCCATTTGACGGTAAGCTTGAAAGATCTGAAGGCACACTTGACCTAATACATACTGATGTATGTGGTCCCCTGAGTATTAGGACACGGAATCAACACGTGTATTTCATCACTTTTACAGATGATTTTTCACAATTTGGTTACGTGTACCTAATGAGACATAAGTCAGAATCCTTTGAAAAGTTCAAAGAGTTTAGACAGGAAGTCGAGAAACAGTTAGGGAGAGAAATTAAGGCCCTTCGATCAGATTGAGGTGGCGAGTATCTCTCTGACGAATTTAGGGACTACTTAAAGGTCAATGGGATAGTGTCACAATTAGCTCCTCCTGCTACACCTCAACTCAATGGTGTTTCAGAGAGGAGGAATAGGACCTTGTTGAACATGGTCCAGTCACTTCTCGTACGCTCAGAATTACCTACATCCTTTTGGGGATACGCATTAGAGACTGCTATCTACATGTTAAATAAGGTTCCAACCAAATCAGTTCCGAAAACTCCATATGAACTTTGGACCGGAAGGAAGCCAAGTGTAAGACACTTGAAGATTTGAGGTTGTCCTGCACACGTTAAAAGAACAAGTGCGGACAAGTTGGAATCTAAAACCAGTCGTTGCCTGTTTATAGGCTACCCAAAGGATTCGGTGGGTTATCTATTCTATGACCCAAGTGAGCAGAAAGTGTTCTGCAGTCGAAACGCCCAATTCTTAGAATCCGAATACATCCTGGACACCCATCGTCAGGAAATAGTTCTTGATGAGGAGAGCTCAAGAGCAGTGGGAGATGTCTCACAAGTTCCAGATAAGGACCAACCTAGAAGGTCCACCCGGGTATCAAGACCACCAGTCCGATATGGTTATGACTAGGATAGTTACCTGGTGGAAGCCTTTACTAGTGAAGAGGATCCCGTGACTTACGCGAAAGCTATGTTAGACATAGACTCCCAGAAGTGGGTGGAGGCCATGAGAGCTGAGATGGACTCGATGGAGACCAATGGAGTCTGGACTCTCGTAGACCCGCCCTCCGGGGTAAAAGCAATTGGTTGCAAACGGATCTACAAGAGGAAGAAGGGCCCCGATGGCAGGATTGAGACCTACAAAGCTCGTTTGGTGGCGAAAGGGTATACTCAGAAAGAAGGCATCGATTATGAGGAAACCTTTTCGCCCGTGGCCATGCTTAAATCCATTAGGATCCTGCTAGCTGTAGCAGCGTACCATGACTACGAGATTTGGAAAATGGATGTCAAAACTGCGTTCCTAAATGGAGATCTTAGTGAAGATATCTACATGCAGCAGCCGCAAGGCTTTATTGCTACTGGTCAGGAACACATGGTATGTAAACTTAATAGATCCATATATGGACTTAAGTAGGCTTCTAGGAGTTGGAACATCCGTTTTGATTCTACAGTCAAAACATTTGACTTTGAGCAAAATCCGGATGAGCCCTGTGTTTACAGGAAATCTAGTGAGGATAAGATCACCTTTTTGGTGTTGTACGTGGATGATATTCTACTCATTGGGATTGATGTAGGAATGTTGACTTCGGTCAAGGTATGGTTATCACAATAGTTCTCCATGAAAGATCTTGGAGAAGCTTCATACATACTAGGCCTTCGACTCTATAGAGAAAGATCAAAGCGGATAATTGGATTATCCCAAGCTGCTTATATTGACAAAATTGTCAAAAGATACAGCATGGAGAACTCCAAGAAAGGAAACGTTCCTTTCAAGCATGGAGTCACTCTCTCCAAGAAGATGTCTCCCAAGACTTCTGAGGAGATTGAGAGCATGAGAGACGTTCCCTATGCCTCAGCCGTAGGAAGCATCATGTATGCCATGCTGTGCACTCGGCCGGACATTGCTCAGGCGGTGAGTGTGGTAAGCAGATTTTAAGTAAACCTAGGGCAGGAGCAGTGGACTACTGTGAAGAACATACTCAAATACCTTCGAAGGACAAAAGAGTTTTGTCTGGTATTCGATGATAGTTCACTACAAGTTCTAGGGTATACCGATGCTGATTTCCAATCGGATCCAGATGATAGAAAGTCTACATCTGGGTATGTTTTCACGATAGGATCGTGTGTTGTTTGCTGGAAAAGCAGCAAACAGGGGTCCACTGCAGAGTCCACAGCCGAAGCCGAGTACATTGACACAAGTGAAGCTGCCAAGGAAGCTGTGTGGATGAAGAAATTCATACACGAATTGGGAGCGATTCCATCCAGCACATCACCCATCCCGTTGTTGTGCAACAACAATGGAGCGATCGCCCAGGCCAAAGAGCCTCGGGCTCACTCAAAGTCAAAGCACATCGAAAGAAAGTACCATGTACTGCAGGAGATCGTTGGTAGAGGGGACGTCCTAATTCAGAAGGTAGCATCAGCGGATAATGTGGCAGACCCATTGACTAAGCCACTGACACAGAAGGTGTTTGAGAAAGACGTGGAAAATATGGGACTCTGGCTTGTACCAGATTGGACCTAAGTGCAAGTGGAAGCTGTTAGACAGTTTTGTATGCCCTTAGCTTCAATCCGATTTGATGTACTTTTGTTATTTAGTGTAAATAAATAAAGTGCATGTTTGATTCATGTTGTTTGGTTTAATTCTGTGTAAAACCCTAAAACTGGACACTTATAGAGACTCGTGTTAGTTTTAAATATTCACAGCCGTTGGATAAGTCTGGAGAGATTTATCCTGCCAAGGCTGATATTGGTGTGCCACCAAGTGTTGGGATGGCCTGTCTTAGCCACCAGGGTAAGACCTGAGGCACATGCAGTATGGGATTACTTGAATCCTTGAATTGGAATAGATTTCCAGTATAGCCCTAGACCTTGGAGACAGATGGGCAAAATTGGAAAGTTACACCTGACCCCTAGACTTGATTATGACATTTCACTAGGTGTCGGATCGGGCTGTCTTTGATATGTCAATCAGTGAGATCCTTAGATGGGGATCAAAACCTGGGTATGTTGGGACAGTCTGAGAATTCATTTGAGTGGGTGATCATAGTGACAAGATCAGCCCCTTTGTCGAACAAAGGGTAATGATCGGGAATGCACTCTCTCTGATGGAAACCAAACTGCCGGCAGTTGATTTCAATCATTGGAATTTTGTTTTGCAAAATTAATATATTTATATATATATGTACGGTTTCAAATTGTTTGCAAATGGTTTTAATTCCCGGGATCCATGTGAGTGGAGAGTGCGGCACTGTTCCTTGCAGCCGAGGGAGAGCTCCTCTCTTGTCGGGCAGTGCTTGATCATTAAGGGTTGAGAGGTTAAGTGTAAGACCATTTAGGATAGTACCTGATGGGCTAATCTTGCACCTGCCCACAGTCTCTGGGTTTTTATAAGATGGCTTGGCCCAGGGACCACTTAATGTAAGTGTTTGGCCCATAGGGTCCATATGATGGGCTCAGGGGTTTACTGAGTCTTTTAGTGAATTCGGCTGGGCCTTGTATTAAAAGCTGGGCCGAACCCATGTGGCTAGTGTGTAGATCAATGCTTGGGTCCCCCGCCATACAAAGAAGCCCAACTGGGCAGCAGATTGGAAACTAATTAAACACTGAACATCTAATGGGCCAAAATCCCATTTCGAGCTGGGCTGATATGATCACCCATCTATGGGGCGAATCTGAGATTAATGTTAGTAAAAGGATTGGGCCTTTAACCTTATCCACTCCAGGAGACCAAATTCAAATTAGATTTGAATATAGTAACCTCCTGATAAGATCAGGAGCAAACTAACTTAATCTGCAGAAAGGATTAAGATAATCCCCTATCCAAATACAGATTTGGATTGGGATAACTCCTAATTAGGAGGTTTCTTAATCAAGAAGAAAGGAGGAGAAAAGATAGAAACACTTCAGAATTCGAACTAGGGTTTTGTGAAAAGAAAACTCCCTACGAATTGAGATCAGATCTCATTCATACTCCAGAGAGAAGAGAAGCAGTTCAGCCATCTTCGTCCCTAGAGTTCTTTTCCTGCCGCCGCCATTTCCTCTTGCAAGATTCGATCTTTGCAGCAATAGAAAGTCAAGAAATCTGTTCTTGACATCAATCTTGCAGGAAAGACTGAAAAAGATTCGGTGTTCAGAGTTTCCAGAGGATTCTTGCGAAGGATCCATTGTGTAGGACGCACCCTGCTGGTTCCGTTCCATCCACAGCTGTGTCATCTTCAGCAGGAGCGGATCTTGGCTTCTTCTTTGGGCGTGAACACCAACTTTGGGAGATACTGCTTTTCCGGATCAGGTATATTCCTCCCTTTTACCTTTTTGGTTCAGATCTGGTTCGATTGTGGTTCAAGTAAGATCCTTGAATATGGTATTTTAAATTTAGGGAATATGATTCCCAGTTGAAAGAAGGTAGGAAAATTTTTGAAATTCGCCCACCCATTCCACAACCTTATTGGTGTCCATTAGATGGATCCTACCATTCCTTCAGTGGTATCAGAGCTAGGTTCGAATCTTGAACCAAAAAAAAATCAAATCTGACCTTGCGCAGATGGATAGATGTTGTTCTTCCAAGATTTGCGCAGATTGCTTTCTTTTTTTTTCAAGAAATGGTTTCTTGTTAAGGGCGGTTGATCTGAAATTAATTTTGTTAAATCCAAAATGTATTTAGAATTGTTCTTTATTTATTTTGATTTAATGGACTGTTCGAACCTGGAGATCGTAGTGCAGATTTGGCGCAGATGGTCTACGCACACTTTTTTCGATCTATAGGATGTATCTAGATCTGTTTTAGCTCGAGAATGCATCAATGAAGCTGAGAATCTCATGGCCTGAGGTGGTATCAATAAGTTGATCTATCATCTGAAGGAAAGGGAGATCCATCATATCGATGACCGAACCATGCAGGGTGGCTGGGCAAAATTTCAAAAATTTCTCTCCCATCCGAGAATCCTATTCCCTGATTTAGAAAAACTGCATTTTTCAAGGTTCGTTCTTAAAACAAACTAGACCAGATTTGAAACCAAAAGAGGGAGAGGAATACCTAATACGGAATCCATGCAAAAGCTCTTCCCAATATAAGTGTTAACACCCAAAGAGGTCACCAAAACCCGCCTCCACTAAAGATGACACAACTTATGTTGAGGCAAGATCAGCAAAGGGATTCTTCATTAAGAACCCAGGTTCTTCACCAAGAATCGAATAGGGAGTATGTGAGCACGAATTTAGATTGTTTCTTCTACCAAGAAACAATATCAAGAACTGTTCTTGATCACTCAAAGAGCTGAAAATCGAACTGGGTAGGGCGGCAAGAGCAGAGAGAGAAAATGATTGCAGAAAGAATTGTTTCTTTAAGAAAAATTCACCCTCCTATTTATAACCTTCTTTGGATCAGCTTCCTAATCCAATTAGGAAAGAGTTATTTGATCCAAATCATTATTTGGATCTAGACTCTTAAATGGATAAGACTTATCTTATCTTTTAGCTAATCCTAATCAGATTATAAATCAGAATTCGCCCATTTAATTAAATCACTTAAGCCCAATTCGAAATGGGTTTTAGGCCCATTTAGTCACGTAGCTCACTTTCCCTTTAAACGCTGGCTAGTTTGGTTCTCTTTGTATGGCGTGGGACCCTAGCATTGATTTCCACAAAAGCCATATGGGTTCAGCCCAGCCTTTGTTACAAGGCCTGGCCGAATTCATTACTGAAGACAGTAAACTCCTGAGTCCATCAACATGGGCTCTTAGCAGGCCCAACATTTACACTAAATGATCCTTGGGTCCAGCCACCTTATGAAGGCCCAAGGACTGTGGACTTATGTGAGATTAACCCATCAGGTTTATTATCCCTAAATGGTTTTACACTTAACCTCTTAGCCCATAATGATCAAACACTGTCCGACAAGAAAGGACCTCTCCTTCGGCTGCAAGGTACAGTGTTGCACTCTCTATTCACATGGATCCCGGGAATTAAAACCTTTTGCAAACATTTTGTTGAACTATAATATATATGTATATCTCTATATAAATATATTTTGCAAAACAAATCTTAACAAGTTTGAAATCAACTACCGGTAGTAAGGTTTTCATTAGAGAGTGCATTTCCCGATCATTCACTTTGTCCGACAAAGGGGCTGATTCTGTCACTATGATCTCCCACTTAGATGAATTCTCAGACTGCCCCAACATACCTAGGTTTTTCTCCCTCTAAGGATCTCACTGATTGACATATCAAAGACAGCCCAATCTGACACCTAGTGCAGTACCATAATCGAGTCTAGGGGTCAAGTGTAACTTTCTAGTTTTGCCCATCTATCTCCAAGGTCTAGGGCATAACTGGAAAATGGTCCGATTTCAGAGTTTCAAGCAAACTCACACTGCATGTGCTTTAGGTCTCACTCTAGTAGTTGAGACAAGCCACCCCAACCCACTTGATAGAAGATCAGTATCAGCCTTGGCAGGATAAATCTTCGCATATCTATCCAACGACTATGAAAATTCTAAACTAACACAAGTCTCATAAATGTCCAATTTAAGGATATTCAGAGATTCTTCCCCATCGTGAACAGTAGGGTTATTCTTCCCTTCAGTCTTGTGATGTTACGAAAGAGCCTTTCTAGAGGGGCATTGACCGGCTATAGATGGTCTATCTAATCTTCTGGTGTCGACGAGGACTCAACACACTTTATAGATAGCAATGTTGACTGAGATCATAAGTGTGTCATCATTGGGCATTTGAACTTCATCCAAATTATCCTTTGTGAAACTAACGAGAGTGTCCCCTTTGAGCATCTTTTAGGCTTGGTTATTAACTTGATTCAATTGAGTATAGGCCTTTCTCTCCCTATCATCGTTCCTCTAGAGATAGTCATAATTGCTATGTCAAGAGAGGGATTTTGGTTGTCAGGTGCATTAGCACAACTTAAGTCAGGCTTGCACAAATTTCGACGGTCAACATCATACCCGTTAAGATAGCCTCATCAAACGAGGTCTTCAATGTGACTACAAAAGTTCTAATAATCCTCCATGTCATGGTCGTGGTTATGGTAGAATTCGTAGTACTTATCCCTGGTCCTCATGTTTCCCTAAGATTTCATTTTTTCTGGCCATCTGATGAAAGTGTTGATTCCTAACCTAGAAGAGGATCTCGACTGGAGGTGCACTCAAAGGTGTGTAGTTCTGAAAGATTGATGAGGAGCTCCTTGGCCTACAATTCCAACACCTGTCCAACATTTTTTTTCGTGCTCCTTTTGCTTCCAGTCATGCCTACCTTCTTCAACTTCCCTCCAGTTCACCTATGCCTCTTTGGCGTTAATGTCCTTCTAGGCGCAAGTGAGGATCTCTTGCACATTATGTGGGGGCTTCTCCAGGGAGAAATTAAATCCGGAGGTCTGCAAGTCATACATCAAGACGACCATTGCTACTGATTGGTCAAGATTTTGAACGTAGATAGATTCGGTGTTAAATCTCACCAAGAAATCTCTAAGAGATTCATTGTCTTGATGCCTCAATTGCGTGTCTCTAAGAGACTCATTGTCTTAATGCCTCATTTGCATTAGGTAGTAGCCATTTTTTAGTGTCTTAGTTGCTAATGAACCAGCAGAGAAGAGATCCTCAAACTTGCACCAAGAGGCGATGAAACGAAACATTTTATAGGTTTCTTTACTTTTCCCTTTCCTTTCCCTATCTTTTCCTTCAAACATTTTATAGGTTTTCATGCAATATTCTTGATTTTAATATTTCCATTAAGATTTTGGAATTGCAAAACCATTTGCCTGAGTTATATTATAAATTTTAGCGTGGAACTCAGCACTCATCACAAATTTAAAATTTTAACATGGACTAGCCGGATCTACGGCAACAGTGCCTCGAATTTCTACAAGTCCAAAAATGCTGCTCGCACACCATGCAAACAACTTAGACGTTAACTTGTTATATATATTTATATATAAAGATAAGATGAAAACATCCCAAAACACCCTGATTGTGAACACATAAGCCTCTTGCATGTGCTCCGCGTGGTTGCGTGATCCATCCAAAAAATATTGATAAACAAGAAATGTACCCTCCCAACAGTCGACCGTTGGATTTTATTCTGCCAGTGTAGCAGTATACATAAAAAAACAGTGGATCCTGTACGAAGAGTGACGCCATCAGTACTTGAAAAAACCAAGACCACAAGTCCCAGAAGCAGCTTAGACACAGGAAGACAGAGTCGAATCACAGAGAGCAAGCAAAAGAAGGATTCCAGACTTCTAGACAGACACTCCATTGGGACGTTGTCTCCTGCTCGTCTGCTCCGTTTCCACTCGTAACATAGATGAGATTACAAACAAAATCAAAACATAACAGAATGGACGTTACTGCTCCTTTCCTTTCTCGTTTCCATATTACAAATTAACAATTTGACATTCACAGTTAAATATATTTTTCCTGAAATAGATAATAAAGAATTGTTAAAGAAGAAAGGGAAGAAAGAGAGATCGATTCAGGCAGGATTCAGGATAGTTATTAGAGAGGTCCTTCCTCTCTCTCCTCTTCGATATTTTGAACTTGCACAGTCTTCAAGGAATCATCGGTCCAAAACTCTTACACACTATTAACGACTTCTGCTCCCCACCTTGACAGAAGAAAAACGTTGGTGGGCAGCTAAACAAACAGTTGTCCACTAAATTCACCGTTGCTGAACCCGGTTTCAGTGCCATTAGGGGTCCTGGTATCGGCCCAAACAAGTAGTTTCCCCCAAGTAAGAGCCTCACCAACTGTGATGCTCCCGCGATGGGAACGACGGCTCTCAGAGCATATTGAGATGGTATCATCCCTGTAAACTTGTTGTGCTCCAACGACAATGCTGACAGCTTCGGCATCATCGCCATGAAAGCCGGCAACAATCCCTCAAGTTCGTTGTAACTGAGATCAACTGCTATCAACTCGCTCCGGATGCCCAGGTTCCAGGGCACTTGTAAAGACGAGAATTTGTTGTGAGACAGAGTTAGTTGCTGCAGTGATGGGTGGTCGAACAGAGTAGATGGAACAGCCCCGGAAATTCGGTTGTTAGTGAAATCAATCACTTGTAGGAAGCCCAAATCCCGAATGTTCGCCGGGAAAGGTCCTTCTAGGTAATTGTTTCTCATCGAAAGCTCAACCAAGGACCCCGGGATGTTCGTCGGGACGCGCCCGGAGATCTTATTGTCGCTGGCATCCAAGAAATATAGGTTCTCTAGGGAACCCAAACTAGGAAACTCGCCGGAGAGGTTGTTACCTTGAAGCTCTAGCCTTTTTAAGCTTACCAAACCGTTGAAGCTCGGGGGAATTGGACCCTGAAGACGGTTGTTGTCGAGGTAGAGCTCTTCGAGACTAGAGAGGGACCCAATGGAGGTGGGTATCTCGCCGGAGAACGAATTTCTCGAGAGAGCGAGTCGGCGGAGGCGAGTCAGGTTGGAAAGCGAGTTTGGGATGGACCCAGATAAGGAATTGTCGGCGACGTCGAGGATTTCCAAGTAAGGGAGGTTCCAGGCGGAGGAGGAGAGGGAGCCGGTGTACCCAGCTCGGTCGAGGCTGATCTCGGTGACTCGGCTGCGGCCGGCGACTACGCGGTCGCATCTGAACCCACAAGTAAACCGCTCGCTAAAGATGTTGTCGCATGGGTCCACCGAGAAGTCCCACGAGCTCAAACAAGATCCCGGCGTCACTGACCCAAAATCGATAGCCCTCTTCAGCTCCTTCAAACTCTCTGCATCTCTCCAATACGTTCTGGAATCTCCTTTGCTCAACAGCTCTGAAACTGTAAATAAGAACAAAAACAGAGCCGATAGATGACAACAAGAACCACCCATTTCCTTTTTTTCTCCTTCCACTCCTTCGGCCTTCGCTCTCCGTTTTCCCTTGGAGATCACAAGCAAGCTTTACCTTCGGTTCAGTCTTCAAGCTTCAGAGACGAGCGAGTTAGCCGCAGGAAAAAGTCGTAGGAACAGAAAGAAAGAGAAATGCAAACATCAACACCGTCCGTTCAGAAAGGCGGAAAAAAGAATGCGAGAGATACAAGATGGAGATGAAGTTGGATTTGAGAAGAGAAGAAAGAATACAAACGACAAATGCAAGAGAAAGTGCTGGCTTTTTCTTCTCCCTTTTCTCTTTGATCAAAGATTTTTCGTTGAGGTCTCACTCCTCACGGGTAATTGTCAGACCTCCTCACCACTGCCGTATTTAAATTTGTATGTTTTCTCGAGCCCAAACGGACGAAAAAGAGAAGAGAGAGAGAGAGAGCAGAGAAGTACTCAGAGAAATCAGAAAATTTTAATCGAAAAGAGAGAAAAAAAAGGTAAAAAAATGAATTAAAAAAAAATAATGCATAGAATACTTCCCTCTGTGTGCCCTTATAATGTCTGCATGTTAGAAGCAGATGAGCATGGTATGACAACTAATGTTACGTATACGTAAAGGAATATTCAGCCACGTCCATATCTCTTGATAATCTGCTTTGCTGAAATTGCTTGATTATCTAAAATCAAAGAAGAACAGCCAAACGGAATTTCGTCTATTTTACAATAAGGAAAAACTAAATGAAAAGAAAGAAAAATGTCGGTAACGGAACAATCTCGTAATTTTTGGGTTTAGGTTTAAGGCGGAATCGAGTTAACCATTAAGGCAGGGCGGAGTAAACGGGACAAGCAGGTTAATCCAAACATGTCTGCCATGCCAGATGGATCATTAAGAACAATTGACCGTCAGAGTAGGCGACAAAGTTGGTAGGACAAGGGCATCGAGTAGGGTAAGCTGTACGCCTTCTTCAACTTTTTCGATCTTGTTTTTGTCTCCTACCACCATCAGCAGTGACCACTGAGCAGTGTGGGATCAAATTTTGTTCATGTTCATCTTCCAGTTCCAGTTTACCTGCCTATTCTCTTTCTTTTGTTGTTTAATTTGATACTACACAAATTAATTACCATAAATAGGCTAATAGATTTGTAATTTGGTTTGGGTTAAGACTTAAAAACTTAAAGGTGCCCAACCCCTGCCCAAATACGGTTGCAAATAAGTCGGATCAGATCCGGTCCAAATCCGGATTCGGATCCCTCCTGATCTTAATAAATCGGATCGGATTGGAAAAGTCAATCCGTTAACTTAATGAATTGAATTCGGATATTGGCTGATTGGGGTGGTGTTCAGTGGTGTGGAAGCACCATGATATATTGTGTTTTCAAATATACCACCCAAAATTATTAATCCGGTTGCACGGTGGTATAGATCAAATTATACTATATCGTGGATTAGTTTACACTACAAGGCAAAATATCGTCTACGGTTATTTCTTGTGGACAGCCCATTGCTATCATGGACATTTATTTCTAATTTGTTTCTATACTTTTTGCACTACTCTATAGTGTGTCTTTCGATGCTTCACACTATTTTCAACATATTATCATTGAATTTAGGGTTTATCACTATGAAGCCCATGTCTGCTACCTCTTTATTTCATGTCGGGCACTATTGCTACTCCGAACACCATTGCATTATTGGACCATTAGATGTAAGCATGCTTTTCAAAACCGGACCGGATCGGACAATCGAACAGGAAAATCGGGAACCGGTCAGGTGATCGGTTCCATTTTTCCCCAAAACTGGATTTTTGCCAAAAAAGTGTTGATTTGGTCAACAAACCGCTGACCCGGGCAGTTGAACCGTTCAACGATTTTGACCGTTTTATTTTTTATTTCTTTTGTCAGAATGGTCGAACCATCCGACCTGGGAACTGGATCCTTGACCGGTTCGTTGTCTGGGTCAGTTTTAAAAATCTTGGATGTAAGTGATTCATTTCTATTTTCCACTGTCATTTTGTTTTTATTTTTTTGTGAAATATTTCCCTCTTACTATTTGGTTTCATTGGTCATTACAAGGCTTGCCGCTACTAATCCGTTGGTAGGAAGAAGCTCACCATTGTTCACCATTTCCCGTCGTTAGGGATGTAAACGGATCAAATCGAATTCGAATCAAGGTGTATCTGAATCCGATATGACATTGTTCATTGTAGATTTGATCCGATCGGGTATGATAGGCAAGGATTTGAATTCAAATATGATTGAGAAGTCGGATATTTGGATCTAATCCGATTCAATTTGTTTTCTTTAAAAAATAATAAATTATTAAAAGAAAAATAAAACATACCAATTTAAATAAATAAAAACAAAAAGTACAAGTATTTTTTTAATTATTTTCATCATATATATACATTTTTTATAAAAAAAAAATAAATAATATAATAAATTTACAAAAAGACAATATAAATACCATATTTATAAATAAACAAATAACATATATATGTATTATATATTTATATAAAAAATATATAACATATATCGGATCTTCTCGGATCATATAGGGGTGATCCGAATCCGGTCCGATTTTTGATTAGATCCTATTGTTCTACTCGAAAATCCAAACAGGGGGTGATAGGAATTCAACCAAATATGATCAAATCTCTAATCAAATCAGATCATGATCCGGTCCATTTGCACCCCTATCCTCGTTATTTGTTGCTACAACAACTATCGCCACCACTAGTAAGAATTTATGCACTTGCTATTGTAAAATTAACTAGATTTTGTGAGAAGCATTCCTAATTTCCCATTACTGTCATATCATGTGTTAACCTATGTTGTAATTGAGATGTATGAAATCATAATACAAGGTGTGGACTGAAATGCAACAAATCTTATAGAGTGCATGCGGAAGTGTGGTGTGGTTCAATCCATACATCTTTATTCACAGTGCATAACAACTACCTCGTTAGGGGGGTGGAGTGTTTTCATCCACACCACACCTGTGATGTGGATGAAAACACACCATCCAATTTCTCATCTATGATATAGAAGACCCCCTCGATCTGTTGTGACCTGATTTGATCTATTAATTATGAAATATTATATATTATATATTATTTACATATTATATATGTATATTCTGTGTATTATTTATATAATTATATATTATATATTATATATATTAATATATTAATATATTATATAAATAATATAATATTTATTTTATAATATAATTTTAATCGAATCGAATAAGGTAATATATTCGAATTGGAATTTGAATCATATTTTTCAAAATCCGACGGATCCAGTCGGATTTTATTAACGGATCGAATGGGATATGCCTTTACCGAATCCGATCCGATCCGTTGTAGCATTATGCCCAAATGTAAAATGGGATTAGCAATACCTCCTTTTTCCTTTCTTGGGATGAGAAAATTAATAAAAATAATATTGCAAAGAAAAAAGGGGAATAAAAAAGACGTGAGAAGGGGGATCAACCAACACTAAGCAAAAGGGCCGGCGGTTTTGCAGGTCATCGTGTAACTGAATTCAATCTATACAGATGGAATGGATTCTCCATGAATTTTCACAAGAGATAAAGATTGAGCAATGGAGGCTGGAGAATTTCTCAGCTACAATTAGTGCACCGCTTCATCTATGTTTTTTTAATAAAATAAATAAAAGCTCTCTTCTCACTCACAACCATTTTTTTTAATGAAATGATATACAACGCTTAGGAGATGTTCCCCTCGCTAAGAATTAACTTTTAGTCGTTTGGGTCCTTCTAGGGACTTGGGTTGGGAAAATTGTAGTCTCTTCACTAATTTGTATTTGATTCCACGTTATATTAGCCATTAGGTGTTTGGTAAGTCTTCGAATTTTGGGGTTTTTAAAGTTTGGAAGATTAAGGGGATCGTAGCCATTTTTCTGAAAAATGGTGTCACCTCAGATCCACATAAGTGTTTTATTAAATGCCCATATACATGATTGTTTGGTTTAAAAAATGTTTGATCCATGGACATGTTTCGTAAATCGGGACCCACTGATTAACCATTGGAAGCAACATACATGAAAAACGATGATGAAAACCATTATACCAAACAGTATAGTATTGTTCATTGCCTACGTGGCAGAAACATTTTCAAACAAATCAAAGCGTTTTTTTTTTTTTTTTTGTAAAAAAGAGGTCTTAAAAACATAGGCATTTTTTCTTGAAATTAGTCCCAAAAAAGCCGACACTTCCAAATACCATCTAAAATTTGGTTTTTTTGTCTAACAATGAAAGATAGGAGGCTAGAAATATCTCTGTCTTAAATAACTTATAAAGGCCTAAAATGACCGCAAACTTGCTGAAGCAGATAAACGCTCCCTCCCTTTCATCTCTCTTTATCCAAATAACTTCTAATGTACAATGATAGAAATCTCCCCCGTCATTTTAATAAAAACCTCCCTCACTTCCTAAACAAAAAAGCCGACCAAATGTGTTTATTTTTTTAAAATGCCTAATTTTCCCTTATGCCTATCTATTTAGATGTAGATTTATTAAAATATCCTTCAAAATACAGTTCATTTTCTTTGAACCAGAGCCACCAGCCTTCTCTATCTCTTAATTAAGTTTGCCCCACTGTCTTTAGTTTGCTATGTCCATTGTATACCCATGGCCTTTTTCCAAATCAATTTCAGAGACTCCTCAACGCATTTTGAAAATGTGTTAGTGGATTGACAATGATACAGAATCCACCATTGTAGTAAACGGAAGTAGAATTATTGGAGATCAAATGATCTATGAACAAGAATCTTCTATGCTTCTGATTGACAATAATGAAAATCTAAAACCCCTCTGCGTTTTAAGCATCTTTTCTACATTTCAAGCAATTGATCGACATTATAAATCTCAAAAAGACAATTGCTTCATCAAATTTCAGAACACCATAATGAAATTAAAGAAGTTCAAACCTACTTAATTGAGAGTATAAGAAAAACCATTGCAACCACGAGCCTTAACACCAAGCTTCAGAAGATGGCGTATATTAACGATTGCAGCATCCATCAACATAAGCGCTTGTTGCATAGCTGGACCAACCTTCTTCGCTGCAGCCGCGAGGACGGAAGCCATCTCTTTAATGGAGGTGCACTTAAGAAGTTTGTCATAAGCATACATGAAAGGACGAGGACGAAGAATACATACCATATGATGGAGATCACGAGGTGACGAGGAGGCGCATGTTTTTGAGTCCATGTGCGGGGAAGCATTGTTGAGGAATGATATCACATTAGAGAAAGCAGTGTTTTAAACAATGCCCTCTTGTTTGGTACTGTTTTTCCAAAAAACATTACTTCGGACCATGTCTTGGAAATTGGTAAAGTGTAGAATGGAGTAATGTCAAATTTAATGTTTTTTAAGAAAACGATGCAATAATGTGGCATCATCTTGGACGTTGGATAATGTAGATCAATGTTAAAAACGTTGTTGCCAGCACTCAAAACCAGTGTTGTTTGTTGTTTTCTTAGAAAACGCCTATGTGGTAGCACCGTTTCCAAATAAAAAATAAACACCTTACAACTCCACATGCCTAGGCTCCTAGTAATGTTTTTATGAGAAAATGGTGTGATGTTCTCAGCATTGATGCCAAACACCTACTTAGCGTCTATTTGGCATCATTGTCATTGCTCCTGAAAACAATGCCACATCAGCGCCACGTCAGAAAAACGATGCTCTAAGAAAAAGGCATTTGTTTGGAACCGTTTTTCCATAAAAAAGGGTGCTCAAAGTCACACCTTAGAAATCGAAAGGGCATGGCTTGGAGCAACGCCGAATTTGGTGTTTCCTAGAGCTACAACTCGTTGATGCCAACATGGATGTGAGGTGGTAGTGACGTAGCATTGGATAATGAATACCAGTGATGAAAACTTTTCCTGGAGCATTAGAACCAAATATAAAACGTTATTGTTGCTCTAAAAAACGTCCTACCTGACAGCAACATTTCCAAACAAAAAAAGACACGATGCTTCCAAGCCACTTGTACCAAGCATAGCAAATCCAAGAACAGATTCTGCCCTCACAAGACCGTTCTCACACCATCCTCACAGCTTTTTACAATCATACAGTGGGAATATCTCCTTGTATACTTTTATTCATGGAGAGATATTCCCGTTGCAAGAAGACAATGTAGGTACAGTCTTGTAAGGACAAAATCCAATTTCAGCAAATCTAGCTCACCATAAAAATATTCACAAGCAAGTTCACATTGGCGCCCCATAATGTGCCCCCACGGGTGTCGCACATGTACATCTCACTTTGTATTCTCCCGTACTTGTCATTAGACCCAATCCCAATACAATTGGGATGTGCTGTGGGGTGCTCGTGGGACGCGCTCAGTAGAATGCGAATGTGAACTCTTCACTGGCATTAGCCATGTTTAGTTGATTTTTTTTTTCCTACTGAATACACTGCATATCAGTAATACAACACGCATAATTGGTCTATGTTTTAATCTCACATAAGACAGAGCTGTTTCCCTGAAACTTTGCTCCATGAGCAGAGAGAGTGCTACCATCTGCGAAGTTTTGATATTTTTCCATTAGGAGACTCGACTGGATAGTTTCTTCTATGAGTATGAGTATGGGCGTGCCTTCCGTTTAAAACCAGTCAGGCACAGGACCCATGGATTGGACATGGACCATGGTGACTTGGCCTACCAATATATGGTTGAATGGACTAAAAATATTGCTTATCACAGCATAGAGGACATCTTTTAACCATCTAACGCTGTTATGCTTGGGAGTGCTTAAGTTAAAAATAAATGTTTATTAAATAAGTGCTTATTTGCATTTGGCATTCAATTTTTTTAAATGTTTAATTTAAAAAATAAGTACTTATTTCATATTGAACGTTTGATAGTCTTTTTCTCCAAAAAGTACTTAAATAAGCATTTGTGACTATTTTGTCCTTCACTTTCTTTCAAATTTTCAAAATATACCCTTATGAAAATGTTTTTATTAAATTATTTTTATAAAAACACTTTTATGAAAACACTTTTACGAAAGCATTTTTTATGAAAGTACTTTTATGAAAGCATTTTTATAAAAACACTTTATAAAAGTAATTATATAAAAATATTTTTACAAAAATACTTTTATGAAAATACTTTTAAAAAAACACTTTTATGAAAGTACTTTTACAAAATTCAACTAGGGATAATTTTATAAGTGGTATTTTAAAATAAGCACTTCGAAAATCTGAAAAATTAGGCTTAAAATAAGCCCTTATTTTTAAAATAAGCACTTATTTTAGGCTTATTTCCCAAATACCAATAAGACTGCATTTGGCAATCCTTATTTTAAGGACTTATCTCCTTTTTGCTATTAAAAGTTCAGCATTATAGGGGCATTTTAATAGCAAAAGGAGACAAATCCTTAAAATAAGCAATGCCAAATGCAAACTAAGTATTTAATGGCCCAAATAAACACTTGTTTTTAAGCACTTCCAAACATGGCCTAATTTATACAATATTTTTTAGTTTTTTTCTATGTTTTCATATAATTCTTAACCATCCAAATAAATGCTCCATTACGTTTCAACTTTCATGATATTTGGTTCTTTAAAGCGGTGCCAATTTTTTGCCATGTAGGCATTTATTGTAAAACGCTATTTGGTAAGGCTATTTATGAAATAAACATTTTATTAGTTTCTTTGAGAACTAGCCGTTAGATAAAATACCATTTTTAATATTTCTCTTAATATAATAAAAATGGAGTCTAATAGCATTTTACATTAATTGTTTATTTATTATTCAATTTTATATGATGCCTAATGGCGTCTAACAATACCCAACTGCCAATCAACATTAAATAAACATTTATGAAACCACTTTCCCATTTTTCAAGATAAATACATTACAAAGCATTTATTAGATAAACATCCACGATAATAAATTGCACTTTGTTAATCTCTTTAGACGGTAGGCCCCAATCTTATAAAAATAGAATGTACAAGGAGTCATCAACGTTGGTTTTGTAATTGTCAGTAGTTCACGTTTCAACTTCCTAACGTAGTTGGTGGATTACTGGGGTTAGTGACAGGACACACACAGATTCGTCTAGTACAATGTGAAAAGTTGGTCTATATGCGGATTTGAATCCATAAATTTACAAGTGGATTGGGTTTCATGACATGGCCCTAAATGTGCCCTCCTCGCCTACTTTTAGTGGAAAAAGAAAAAAACAAAACAACAAAAACTTAGATCTGGACTACAAGAACCCAAGAATGATATGAGCAAAATAATTTAATAATTTTTTTCATTGTACCAATAAGAATTTAAGGATTGGGACCCATCAAATGACTTCTAGGATTAACTTTATGGGTGCTCACAATGGGGCATACTGTGGAACCAAACTAGTATTACTGGTTTTTGGAAAATTGGTAATCAGAATCGAATTGAAGTCAGTCGGTTAACCAGTTGATCAATCTGGTTAATCGTTGGTTTGGTTCGTCGATTTTTTAATTTTTTTTATTTTTACAATATATTATAAAAAACATATAAAATGTTATATTTTAAATAATAAATAATATATAATATATTATAAAATATATAATGCATATTATTAATTTATAATATATAATATACATATATATATATATAATATATAGAAATATATGTATATCGGTGGATTCGGTTAACCATTGATTTTTTATATTGGTTAACCAAAACCGAACTGTTACCTTTGGTTTTTTAAAAACACCGAACCAACTGATTTAGTTAACCGATTTTTTAATCAGTTTCGGTTGGTTCAATTTTTCGATTTTTTTGTTCACCCCTAATTAACTTTGGTTAAAAATCAACTTTAGAGTTGAGACATGATGGTAAGTATGAAATTTTGTTATATAATATTAGATGGTGGAGGAAAAAAATCTAATACAACTCTTCAAAACCAAAACATTATTTGCTTATTCCATATAATGTTGATACTTAATTTGGGTATTGTATATATGTAGGTCATAAAAGTTAAATCCAAATATCATATATTATACATATACATAATGTTAATTTGTACAATCACATACCACATGCTATTAGACTAGTATTTATAATACCAAAGCTTGTGTGGCATATGCGCTTCTGCTTCACCTAAATCCAAATTCTCCCCCAAACATAGCCTGCAAACCATGCAAAAGCAATGCTTCTACGAGTAAGGCATGAATCAACGTTAAGAGAATACGAGTCCTCTCGGATCATGTTGATTTTTCATGTCTCGAGATGTGTTTTAAAAAAAAAAAATTATGTCACGAGGTGCCAAACTATCAACCATCCATCTGAAGATCAAGATCCATTGAATAAGCATGGGATTAGAGGTGATTTCCTTAATCATATAAGGCCGATACTTGTCTTAGATTTTATGAAGGTCATAAAAGTTAAATCAAAATATCATATATTATATATATACATAATGTTTGTTCTTACACTAGTATTTGTAATACCAAAGCTTGTGTGGCATAAGTACTTCTGCTTCACCTAAATCCAGATTCTCCCCCAAATATAGCCTGCAATGCTTCTACGAGTAAGGCATGAATCAAAGTTAAGAGAATACGAGTCCTCTCCGATCATGTTGATTTTTCATGTCTCCAGATGTGTTTTCAAAAAAAAAAAAAATTATGTCACGAGGTATCAAACTGACAACCATCCATTTAGAGGATCAAGATCCATGGAATAAGCATGGGATTAGAGGTGATTTCCTTACGGTTGCAACTTCAGTAGACTGGGCTGGGTTTAGGATTAAAGCCAAAGCACAGTCAAAGTTCGAAGTCAAGCCCAATTTACCCAAGACCTAGACCAATTAAAACTTGTCACATTGGGTTGGGCTTCACCCAAGCTCGCTGAGCTTGGTTCATCACTTGGAGTTAAGATGGGCTTATTGAGCCCAAAGTAATAAAAGTGCTCCTAAAGTATACATTGGATGGGAATATTATATGTATGTACATATTTTTAGTTATACAATAAGGGGTAAGGGTAACCTGTCCCCTACCACAAACATGCAGAGAATTTATCATAAGCCACTATCAGTTGGTATGTATTTATGCAAGTATGCATGTATGTATTAATGAATATATGTAGGTAGCCAAATTGAATTTGGGCTGGATAGGTCAGGCTAGCTTCGTTCATGCACGGGTTACCATGAGCTAGGTTCGGCCCAGTGAAAAACAAAGTTTTAATTCATTATGACAGTTTCATGTAAAGCAAAATAATTAACAAAACATATGTAAGCGAGTCCGGATCTTCTACCCACCAGAACTCTGCCAATGTTTATCCATATAACATCGCAGTCATATATGAAGAACATTTCATCATTTTACATAATACTATACACGGGGAGATGTTTCCAATGCACTGGGGTAGTGGTTGTGGATAAACATAAATAGAGTTTTTGTGGGCAGAAGATCTGGAGTCTATGTAAACTGCCCAAAACCACAGAAAAAAGTCTTTTATTGATTAGTTTTCATCAACAAACTCGGCTTTTACTCCACCCTCTAAATATTCCAACTGATGTTGAAATTGATAATTGTACAAGTTTTATCAAGAAGAATTTCTAAAGTGATAAAACAAGAGTATAAGATACAAAATAATATCAATAGATGAGAATGACCTGGTAATTGAGATGGTCACTCGATATCACAACAGTGAGATCCACCCTATACAATTTCAATCTCTGTGGTTGGCCAGTGGGGTTCAGGTGCACCCTGTTCTGTCCTTATTCTGTGCTAACTGACTAGCTTGACAAAACATAATAATAAAAAAAAACTTATAAGTAAATTATATATGTGATTTTTTTACTGTACATAAGCTTTAAGGTCCATTTGGTTTACCGAAATAGGGATTTAGAATCCGAATTGGAGTGGATTATTCTAATTCTAACTATTTGGTTCGGCAAAATTAGAATCTCATTCCTATTTCTATTGGAATGGCATTCCCTATTTGAGGGAATGGCCATTCCTTCTTCTTCCCTTGGGAACGAAATCCTGTTTTAGCTTATTCTGATTTCGGTTCTGATTCCAACTGAATAGCAAACAGACCCTTGATATTTTGTGAATAAGATGAGAGAGAGAGAGAATCGACTGAAATTCATAATTTGGATTGGATTCATCCTAAATGAATCTTAAATTTCACGACATTTTTGCAGAGTTAGAAGCCAACGCCATGATTAGAACTAGTGAATTTGTATATGCAGAGATTATGTTTGAACTTGGAAGCTTTCTGGATAATAAAAGTAGAAAAAGGAGTGTGGAAATACCATTTAGGACCCGTTTATTTCTTCATAAAGTTAATGGATGGAGGAGTTTTCAATCTGAAACAATTCAGTGTCCATTTGGTTTGTGGGAATAGGAGTTTAGAATCAGAATTGGTAGGTCGGAATCTCATTCCCATTCTTGGTGGAATGGCATTCCCCCATACGAGGGAATTCCCTCCCTTTCCCATGAGAATGAGAATTCATTCCAACCAATTCTGATTCCGGTTCCGATTACAGACTAAACCAAACAGGTGAAGTAAATAGATCATTCTAATTCCAATTCCAAAGGATTCCTATTCTGACTGAACCAAACGGACCCTCAGTTTAATTTTGCCCCTCTTGCGGCAACCTTTCAATAAACTTTCCAGACATTATTTCCCAGCCAACTAGTTTTATAATAGTGTTAATGCTGATGACTCCATAAACAGAGGCCTACCATATGAGGGTTCTGTAAACTCCATTGAGTGATCAAAACTGTAACTGGGTTTTCAATTTAACCAGGCTCAAATTGTACTTATCTTCTGTAAAATAGAAAAAACTGATAAATTTTGATGTGGACAAAAGGATTGTCTAGCTCTGAATTGATGTGAACCCATTGAAGCACGTCGTCCACTCAAGTAATGAATGGGACAACTCCGCTAGACCACACAGTTGAACAGTCACCGCACACTCCCAATGGATTTGCAACATAGGAAGTCTTTCAGTGAGGTCGACCATGAATTGCAAAACAAACCCACGTGATATCTGGTCCTAATCAGTAAATCTCGATTGAAGCCAAAAGCAAACTTATTTGTTATTTGGATGCTGATGGCACTCATTTACTCAAGAAGTAAGGATGGCAACGGGGTGTCTTTGGAGAGGGATTTGTAAATTTTAGATTCTTTTCATATATCTAAACCTTTTAATTTATACCTGTTTTTAAACCTGTAGCGGATTGGATTTTGAGAATCTAAACTATTTTCGCACATGAAAATGTAAAACTCTCCTGCGCCCTATCTTTCATACATTCAAGGATAAGGTGGTTTGAGTTTAGAATCTAAATCTAATTTTCTATTTTTTTGTAATATATAAACAATAAATAAAATTCAAGATATTATTAAATTCAACACCTAATAAATAAAGTTCACTTATACAAAATGCCAACCAGCTGATTGGTAAGGTCTCCTACTGATCGTAGTGGAGAATTGGGATCAAATCCCACCTACACTTGGGTTGGGGGGGATTATGGGTTGGGGGTTGGGTTACCCCCTGTTGTGTAATCTTTTAGAAGATATCAAAAATAAATAAATAAAGTTCCCATACTTACCAATAATATGGGTTGGGAGGATCAGGTTAGCCTAATACCCTACCCTACCTGTAGAACCTCTACAGGTTGTAGAATCCCAAACTCATTTCCACCTCAAAATCCATCCTTCAAACAAAAAAACAAAAAATGAATGGAACATATACGAGGAAAACAAATAGTATCCACGTTAGAAAACAAAGACAAAGGACTAATGAGGCCAGAAGAAGTCTCTTACGATTAGTAAGTACAAGGATTACAAGTGGTAAACGAGGAAAAGAGTAGGTCAAAGGAATCCAAAGTTCTAAACAGACAAACAGACAAACATACTGGGTTGGGAAATGGGCACAAAACACAAGGAAACAACCTCGAGAAAAAAAGGTTTATCTTTTCTACCTCTCTAGTCAGGGAGTTGGTGTGTTTGGGTAATTCCAAGATGATGTTCTCAGTGTGTCTGATTAATAAGCTCTTTTCAAAAAGAAAGAATTGTATGAGAGAGTGCATATCTCGGTTTGTTTATTTCATGAGCATTGCCAAGTCTACAAATCTGTTATCGTGTATGCTTACAAATAAAATATACATTGCACACCAAACCACAGGCAACATTGCAGCTTCTAAGATGTGTGATTCAACCATCCGGTTTAGGTATTCTAAAATCTTGAACAGTACTGCTTTTTTGCGGTACAAATATGAACTGTATATAAATTTTGCATCTATTATTGTTTTTATACGAAGAGAATCAACCAGAACTCAACACGTGGCATTAACAAAAAAATTTTAGCTATTAAGGGCCAACAGCATAAACTGTTCAGAGCATTCTTGTGAATGACACATTAGCATGAGAGTGGAGTAAAATAGTAATTGCCCCTTATTTCTTTTTGAGTTTTGACAAAAACAGATAAATATGAACGTGAATTGGTGAAAGGTCATCGTGTCTAGCTTATAAACGCTCTCAAGAACCAAAAGGAGACCGGATTTTCTCCTCACACCTAATACCTCACAGGCGCCTCACATGCACATCTTATCATGCATTAAGAATATCTCCCGTACTTATTAATTATTATTCATCCGAAATGTTCACTGTACAGTAAATGCGCCTGTGAGGTGCATTTGTAAAAAGCATATCCCGTCACCAGCGAAAAGTATCCCTGCCTAAAGCTAGTTCGGCATCTAGACTCAAGTCACTTCAACGCCATCTTCCTAAGTATAGCCTAGTTGGAACACATCCTGCCTAATCGAGTACAGGTGGCACCAGTAAAATAAATCTGTTTATTGGCTGGGCTTCGGGCCTGATTTATACTGTATTGGACTCGGGCTTTGGACTGAGCCTATTCAAAATTTGGTAAAAGTGAACCCGGCACATGAATAAATCATGAGCTACCTGGCACTATTACGGCCTCATGTGGTTAGCGAAGATAGAAAATAGGGCCCACAGCCCTACCACGTGCATCAAACATGTCAATGTATCTCAACAAGTGTCCCTAGATCTCAGCCACGTGCTCTTATCCCATCGGCCTTGAGAATTGAGTGACCCCACCTATAAATTCAAGTCATTTCACATGTACACATTTATGACATTAAGAGACACCTCAAAGGCTCGAACACAACTCAATTTATTTTCCCCATTTTTTATTGACTTTCTTTTCTAACCGATCCCTAGAGTTAGCCCATAATATCACCAATGTTTTCGAACTGCCGTTGATCTAGACGGTCGGACTGTTTGGACCGAAAATTATATAAGCAATTGGTTTCGTTTTATCCCAAACCTTGTTTCTGGCAAAAAATCATTGAATTGGTCAACAATTCATTGACTTTGGTGGTTAAACCATTGATCTATTCAATGGTTTTTTGCTATTTTTTATTTTAATTATTTTTTTTGTCAAAACGGGCCGTCTGTTCAAACTAGATGGTCGAACTGTCAACCCAAAAACCAATGGTTAGAATGGTTCCAGTTCCGGGTCAGTTTTAAAAACATTGCCATGGGTCTTTGACCTTTTACTCTTTTACAGACATCATGCTCGTCCAAAGTACTCAACCAACGACTAAGATTTCATTAATGGCATTCAGACGTCATCTGCTTTTAATATGATGGATAAATTGCTAAAACCTCCCCTAAAGTTTCTGACCATTGCTAAAAACTCGTTTGAAGTTTGGTAAATGCAATCACCTTCCTTGAACTTTCTAACACAGTTGCAAGTATAGGCCCTGATGATGCGCGATTTGATTGCTCCCTACTGGAGGACAGTTCAGATGTCGGGGTAGAGATGTCACCTAGTTGAGTTGCAAGAAGACAATACTAGAGTGTTTTGGGGTGCTTTACCCGGTGTGGAGACTCTGATGCTTAAGTTAGCGATGGAGATTTCAGAGAGTTGATAGCTTTGAAAGTAAGAGGATGCCAAAGCTAAATTGTGTGTACCTTGCGAGGTTAGAGGCGAAGCCTTTATATAGGCAAGTTGTTGTGGGCCTCACGATGCGTGTCCGAAATCATTGGCCCATCTAACCCGGAGTTAGCTTTTCTCCCGAAGATGAACTCCGAGTAAGCTAATAAGGCTTATCCAGATCTGTTCGAATCGGGCAGGGTGAAGATAAGATCCGTTGACGTACGCCATGATCCTGAGGAGATCGGAGATAGCTGGCTTGCTTCTAGAAGGAGGCTACGTGGCACCTTGGTTGGTCAATGCATGTATTGGGCTACTTGGGCCTTGGTTTAGCTAAGTGAATTGAGGTGCCCGAGGTGACTAGGATCGCTGGGGTGTCCGAGGTTGTTGAAGTGTCACCACATCATTCCGTCGCTCCACATGTCATCATGTCATTGGACAGGCCAAATTATCCCTAATCAATTGCCCCCCTGTTATGGACACACCGCCCGGCACGCACTGTGGTGCAGTCATAGGCAGCAGCACGCACAGCGGGCCGCACAGCAGCACGCACCGCCCGACAGCGCTGCACACACCGCCTGGCAGTGCACAGCACGCATTGCCCGGCAGCGCACAACAAGCACCGCCCAGCAGCGCACAGCACGACAATAGCACTAGGCAGCAGCACTACACAACAGCACGCACCGCACCGCAGTAGCACGCACCACACGACAACAACACACACCTCACGACAGCAGCACTGCGAGACGCGCGCACCGCCCGGCAGCAGCAGTAGGGCAGGGCCCACACGACAGCTCATCAGGGTGGGTCCACACTTATCTTACCACATCAGCTCTGCTCACCAACTCGCCGCCAGCTTCACCATTTCTTATCCTTTATCCCTTATCCCTTATCCCTTATCCTTATCTTATCTTACCTTCTTAAGTAAGAGTTGTGTTACCATTAGG
The DNA here is from genome assembly GCF_055504915.1 of Nelumbo nucifera. Classification (NCBI taxonomy): domain Eukaryota; kingdom Viridiplantae; phylum Streptophyta; class Magnoliopsida; order Proteales; family Nelumbonaceae; genus Nelumbo; species Nelumbo nucifera. The sequence goes on from NC_142654.1 coordinate 56,341,416, forward strand.
AGTAGGTAATATGGAGTTTGAGTTTGAGTTGGATTACCCTAGCCTAGCCGAATCCAACAAGGAATTTCCTTTTGTAATCTCCTATTTAAGGAGCTACGAGTTGAAGTAAAGACATTCAATTTTCCAGTCAAGAGAAGAGTGAGGAGAGTTCGGGTGGTCTCTTGGACAAATCACCCATTTGGAGAGTTCGGGTGGTCTCTTGGACAAATCACCCATTCGGAGAGTTCGGGTGGTCTCTTGGACAAATCACCCATTCGGTTTTCCACAATAGTTTCTGCACGCAAGGGAAAGTAGGGCTTTCTCCCCGTGGACCGACCCGTGACGAGATCCTACACGCGGGCCCATAACATTCTGGTATTAGAGCCAAATGTCATGGGCGATATGGAGCAGCTATCATCCAAGGTCCACGAACTAGAACATAGTCTAGCCGAAACCAGCATGGAGGTTCGTGAAGTCAAGGAAGACGTCCGGGAGCTGCGACACCTGTTGGAAGCATTCCTCTCCAACAAAGAAAGGAGTTCTAAGGGAATTGCCAACACAAACAGTCGCCGTCCAGACTGGCAGAGGCATCCAGCGAACAGCAGATCGCTGCCTCGACAGCCGTAGTTATTCCCAAGTATAGCCGTTTGGAGTTTCCCTCATACAACGGCAGTGGTGACCCACTGGGATGGCTGTACCGCTGTGAGCAATTCTTCCGTAATCAGCGCACGGAGGAGAAGGACAAGGTCAGCCTGGCCGCGTTCCACTTGATCGAAGAAGTGCAACTCTGGTTCTACCGAGTGGAGCAGGAGGAACCAGGTCTTAGTTGGGATCAGTTCAAGTCGTACTGCCACCTTCGGTTTGGACCCCCATTAACAAGCAACCCCTTGGGGGAACTCATTAACCTAAAGCAGACTGGGACCATAGCAGAGTATCAACGGCAGATTCAGACCCTTCTCGCCAGGGCCTCTTCAATACGCTCAGACCAGCAGGTGGATATGTTCACAGCTGGTCTAGCCGAACCCCTGAGAGTTAATGTAGAGATGTAGAGCCCGCCTAACCTGGTCACGAAAATGAATTTAGCCCGAGCCTTTGAGCGCAAACTGTAGATTAGCCGAGGGCCATCCAGCATGGGATGCCCAGCAGTGGCTTGGACAAACCCGAAGCCTACTAGAGGAGGGCTTTCGTTGGCAGCCAACAGGGAACCACTCGGAATGGCTCCATATCCAGCAGCCAGCCCAGAACGGAAGCCAGAGACGAGCACCAATTCCAGATCAGCATCAACCAGTGTGAGGAGCAGCATTGGTACACCCCCTATTAAGCACTTGTCCAGGGCTATGATGGTAGAATGCAGGGCGAGGGGGCAATGTTTTAATTGCGATGAACTCTACTCAGTAGGGCACAAGTGCAAGAAACTTTTCTGCCTCTTGGTGAAACAAGAGAAAGATGAGGATGAAACCCCTCCATGGGAACCCGATCCAGGAGGGCAAAGCCATTCCACCTATTCGGGATTCCTTTGACGGTGTTTTCAACACCCAATTCGAGCTTGAGGACAAGCTCGTAGTCTAGGAGGGGTTTGATGTTATGGACACACTGCTCGGCAGTGCACTATGGCGCAGTCATAGGCAATAGCACGCACAGTGGGCCGCACAGCAACACGCACCGCTCGGCAGCGCCGCATAGCAGCCCGGCAGCACGCACTGCCTAGCAGCATGCCGCACGCACCGCCCGGCAGCGCGCAACATGCACCGCCCGGCAGTGTGCAACACGCACCGCCTGACAGCGCGCAACACGCACCGCACGACAGCAGCACTAGGCAGCAGCACGCACTGCACGACAGCAACACTAGACAGTAGCACGCACCGCACGACAACAGCACGCACCTCACGGCAATAGCACTGCGAGACGCGCGCACCACCCAACAACAGTAGTAGGGCAGGGCCCACACGATAGCTTATCTGGGTGGGTCCACACTTATCTTACCACATCAGCTCTGCTCACCAACTCGCCGCCAGCTTCACCATTCCTTATCCCTTATCCCTTATCTTTATCTTATCTTACCTTCTTAAGTAAGAGTTGTGTTACCATTAGGAGTAGTTAATTAGGAGTTTGAGTTTGAGTTGGATTACCCTAGCCTAGCCGAATCCAACAAGGAATTTCCTTCTATAATCTCCTATTTAAGGAGCTATGAGTTAAAGTAAAGACATTTAGTTTTCCAGTCAAGAGAAGAGTGAGGAGAGTTCAGGTGGTCTCTTGGACAAGGGAAAGCAGGTTCTGCACGCAAGGGAAAGTAGGGCTTTCTCCCCGTGGACCAGATCCTATGCGCGGGCCCATAACACCCCCACTCCCGAGCCTGACGTAGTCAACTCGGGGCGGGAGTCTCATCAAGTTGAATGGATTTGGCTCGGTCTTCGATTCAGTCGTGGTCTAACCAATAGTTCAGACCTGATTGACTCCATTGGCTCAACCTTAGGGGGTGAGGTCACGTCTCGAGCACACACGGACATCATGTGAACACTAAGCTCCGCGGATGTCAAAAATGCGCTCAAATGATTTCTACCTCGGAATACGAACAATCGCACCCTCGGGAGCCGTCAGATCTATTCGATCTGGATTGTCCATGATCAGTTAAGGCGGCTAAAAATAGGGCCCTTGGGGACCCATTTCATTCGTGCCCTTGAGCTCTGGTGTGTTTTGAGGTCGTAGAGCACGTTGTAGTCGGTGTCTTCAGTCAGGTCGGCGAGGTTGGTTGTTTCTTTTCTTAGGTGAGTTGTCCTCCTTTTCTTTTCTTTCCTTGTTCTTTTCATTATGTCAAGTGGTGCGTCCGGTGAGGAGACAGTACAGTTCGGTCAGGCCAAGTAGGGGTCCCCGATCTAAGACCGACAAGGTTCCCATAAAGGGGCTTCGTCTTCCCGTCGGCCATGGACCACTTTGGTCCTACTAAGTTGTTTATCGAGGAGATTCATAGTCTTGCGGCTAGGTATAGGTTCCCCGACCACTACAATTACTCCCTTCCTACTATGGCTTTTCCTTGGGAGCACGACAAGAACGAGGTGGCCGTCTTTGAGGAGGCTCTGAAGTCAGGTCTCTAGTTTCCCCTCAACCCCTTCATTCCTGAGGTCTTGAAGTATTACAATGTCAGCCTTGATTAATTGCACCCGAACTCCATCCATACTCTGGTCGGTACAATTTTCCTTTCTTTCACACCAGCCTTCCTCTAGACATCAAAACCTTTTACGGCCTCTGCCAAGTAACCATGCTAGCACCCTAGGCAAGGTTAGTTACTACCTATCTTTTCGGCCCGAGTACAAGCTTCTGCAAGGCTTTCCTTCCAAAGTCTCGACCTAGAAGAGTAAATATTTTTTCCTCATGTTGTCTGGTGGGTGGCCCTTCCCAACACACTGGAGAGAGGGAGTGAAAGACGTCGGGGAGGAATTGAACGAGTAAGTGCAGGCAAGAAAGCGGAATTTGGTAAACCGCTAGCTGATTCTTAACGACTTCTTAGCCAAGGAGAAGATAATCTAGCTGAGCTGAGTTCTCCGGGTAGGTCATCGTCTTAGGTTCGGGTGTTTGTTTTCTTTACTTCGTGTTAATTTGACTAACTCTTGGGCTTCTTGTGCAAGAGACATGTCGAGCGTTCCAACTTCTAGGTTCCTTCAAAGCATGGGGAAGAGGAAGAAGAGAAAGGTATCCCACAAGGATGCACCTCTAGCATCATTTCCTGAGCCCGCTATGCCGATTGCTGCCAAGGTGGTCCAAGTGGTTGACCTGATTGGGGAAGATCAGGTGGAGAGGCCCTCGTAGGAGACTGAGGTGGCCCAAACATTCAAGGCACACCCTCTACAACCCAGGGCCCCATCACTTGAGGACATTTCTGAGGAGAGGCAGATCATTATGGACTTTAGGACCACCTTAATCAAGAGCAAGGAGGCTATTTTCCTCGAGGAGGTTTCCGACCTATCTGAGATGCGGTCTGGTGAGGGCCGAAACTGCCGAGGCGGCGGCGGGCAAGTATCAATCTCGGGTGGAGTAAGTTGTAGGCATCATCGTCCAGTTAAAAGATGAGTTGATGAACTAGAGGAACCGTAACGACAAACTGGAGTTTCACATCGAGAAGCTCAAGAAGGAGCTTTAGGAGAAGGATTCTCACCTCGTTGAACGCAAGGCCCAATTTCTCGACGAGGTTCAAGCTTCTAAGGTCTAAGCTATCAAGGAGTTCAAAGTCTCGCTAGACTACTTGCAGGAGAGGGAGGAGTTCGGCACCAATGCTTTCCACCAAGGCTTCAAACTCTACTGGATGCGATGAGGGCAGTGTATCCCGAGTTCCTCCTCATGCCCATCAAGTCCATAGCATGTACCAGTGAGATGATAGATTAGGTCGATCTGGAGTTGGATTTCGAGGATGAAGAAGGCACATTTGACGAGGAAGCTGTAGTTGGGGTCGATGAGGACGTTGCCTAAAGCTATAGTTCGAGCCTCCGAGCTTGGTCTAATAGAATTTTTTTTTTGATGACGATGTAATCTCTCAATTATATTCAATGGAATATCCTTTCTTCACACCTCGTGTTCTTTCTTCTTTACACTTGAAACTTCACAAAAATAAACTAAGTATGGGCTTAACTTGAGGTGCCTAGGTGTCGAAGCAGTTAGGCATAGTATGGGATATAACCCAAACTGCCTATGTGCTGAAGTGACTAGGCATAGTATGGGATATAACTCGAATTGCCTATGTGCCGAAGTGACTAGGCATATCGAATTGTAGGGGGCCTTTAGGCTAAAAGCGATTTGGTGTCCCCTTTGAGGTGTAATTTAGTTGACGTGCTCCATAATGCAGGACGACTCGACCAGGTCACCGAGGTGGGTGCTCTTTTATACTTGGTGAAATTTTTAAGAAGGTGGTGAAGTTGCGGATGCTGGACTTTCGAGCTCAAAGGTATTACCTCTTTAGATTATCCACGCTCCAGGCATAGGGCACCTGCCTCCCCTCTAACGTATCGAGCTCGTACTTTCCTTCACCGCTCACCCTTAGTTATCTATAAGGACCTTCCTAGTTCGGTCCTAGCTTACCCACACCGGGCTTAGGTACCATAACTTTCTGAAGTACAAGGTCGCCAAATCGGAAGTGGTGTCTATTGACTCGGGCATTGTAGTAATGAGCTACTCGCTACTTGTAGGTCGTGGTCTGGATATAGGCTAGATCCTAGACTTCTTCCATCTGGTTGAGGTTAGTCTGCAGCTCGTCGTCATTGGTCTGCTCGTCGTACCCCTTGAACTATAAGGTGGGCTCCTCGATCTCAGTAGGGATGATAGCCTCCATTCCGTATGTCAGTTTAAATGGTGTCTATTCGATCGCCATTTTGGTTGTAGTCCAGTAGGCCCAAAGAACGCTAGTCAGTTCGTCTACCAACAAACCCTTAGCTCGAGAAAGCCAAGCTTTAAGTCCAAGGAGGATTGCCCTGTTCGTTACCTCAGCCTGACCATTTTCTTGGGGATGAGCCACCGAGGTGAAATTCTGCTGGATCCCCATCTCAACACACCAATTCTAGAACTTGATGTCCTCGAACTACTTCCCGTTGTCCAATATCAGCACTTTGGAGAGTTTGAATCTGCACATTATGTTCCTCCAGAAGAAGTTTTGTACATTTCAGGCTATAATTGGCACTAGTGGTTTGGCTTCCACCCACTTTGTGAAGTAGTCAACTGCCACGACCAAGAATCTTCTCTGCCCAGTTGCAGGTGGGAAAGGACTGAGGATGTCTATTCTCCAATGAGCGAATTATCATGGGCGGGTCAAGTACTATAGGTTGGTGGCGGGCTGGTGTGGAATGTTGGCGTGCCTTTGGCAATTATCACACTTCTGGACGAGCTTGAGTGCGTCCGCCTTCATTGTGGGCCACTAGAACCATTGCCTTAGTGCTTTTTAGGCAAGCACCCTGCTTCCTTGGTGTCCTCCACAAAGACCCTTGTGGATCTTGCATAGCACTTGGCTCGCCTCTATAGTTCGCAAGCAGCATAGGTAGGGGAGCGTAAAAGACCTGCGGTATGGATATTCGTCAATGATGACGTAGCAAACTGACTGCCACTCTACCCTCCGGGTAGCATTGCAATTTGCTAGAAGGGTCCTTTGGCGTAGATAGTCTACAAGCAGATCCCTCCAGTTCGGTTCTACTACCAGAATAGGAGCGACCTCTTCTGCTACCCTCTCTATGCTTGGTCACAGTAGGTCTTTGACGTAAACCATTCTTCTTGTAACTTCTATTGTACTGGCCAACTTTGAGAGCGCATCGGCCTCTATGTTTCTGGTCCTTGGTATCTGTTGAATGTACCACGAGTGGAAGTCAAGCAGGAGCTCTCTCACCTTGGCCAAATAGGCGGGCATTGCAATCTCCTAAGCCTCATACTACCCATTCACTTGATTCACCACGAATTGAGAATCACTGCATACCACGACGTGCTTTGTACCTAAGGGTATCAATTGGACTGAATTTGGTCCAATCCGGTCCAGTCCAATGTGAGTCCATTATAAATGGATAAGGTCCAATCTAATCTAATGAATATTTTGGACCGGTCCAATTCAATGTGTGGACCATCCAATCTGTTCAAATTTGTTTTGATTTAGATTGGTTTCAACCCAAACCTGGTCCATTGACACCTATATTCTTATCTTATATCAATGGACCAGATATTGTCTTAATCCAACCCAATCCAATATAAATTTATTATAGACTGGACAGGGTTCAATCCAAAACTAGTCCATTGACACCCTTATTTGCACCGACCTCCTTTGCTAAATTCAGCCCGACTATCAGTGCCACATACTCCGCTTCGTTGTTTGATGGTTTGAATGCAAATTGGAGGGTATACTCTAGCTTCACTTTGCTAGGCCCATAAAGTATTAGTCCATCTCCACTTCCATGTTGGTTAGACGAGTCATCGACGTGGAGGATCTAGGGCTCCTCATCCCAGGTTGGGATGGGTACCACACTAGTTGATGCCTCCGACATGTTAGCTGGGTCAGCCACCCTAGGGGTCGGCGTGCTAAACGTGCACTTGGTGACAAAGTCTGCTAGGACATGCACCTTGGTTGCTGGGCGTGGCTCGAACCAGTTATCATACTCGCTCAACTCAATGGCCCACTTCATTAACCTTCCCGAGACCTCAAGCTTCTGAAGAACATGCCTCAAAGGTCGATTAGTTAGGACTATGATGGTATGGGCTTGGAAGTAGGGGCACAACTTTTAAGATGCCAATACTAAGGCAAAGGCCAGCTTCTCTATTTCGGGGTACCTAGTCTCAGCTGCATGCAAAATTTTACTTATATAGCAGGCAGGTAGTTGCACCCTGTCTACTTCTCGAATTAGTACCAAGCTAACCACCTCATCGCTCATAGAGAGGTAGAGTTTTAACTCATCTTCGGGTTGTGGTCTGGTCAATAATGGAGGTGAACTGTTGTACCTTTTGATCTCATCGAATGCGATCAGGCTCTCCTCGGTCCACTCAAAGTCCTCATTTTTCTTTATGGCTTTGAAAAATGGGAGACACCACCCAACCGACTTAGACATAAATCGGTTCAGGGCAGCTATCCGGCCTATTAATTTTTGTACTTCCTTAATTGACCTAAGTGGTCTTATATATAGGATTTCCTGGATTTTATCTAGGTTGGCTTCAATGACACATTGGTGCACTATATAGCCTAGGAATTTGCCCAATGTGACCCTGAAGACACACTTGTTCGGGTTGAGCTTCATGTTAGATTTTCTTAGAATTTCAAATAAACTCTTAAAGAGTTTGCAAATTGGGTCTTCATGACCATGTCATTAACATAGGCCTTAATTTTATTCCCAATTAATGGTGAAAAAATTTTGTTTACAAGTCACTGAAAAGTTGCTCCAACGTTTTTCAATCCAAAGAGCATTACTTTATAATAATATAAGCCCAATTTAGTTATAAGGATAGTCTTTTCTTGGTCTTCTGGGTCCATCTAGATTTGGTTATAGTCGGAGTAGGCGTCCAAGAAGGTTAGTAACTCGTGCCTCGAGGTCATGTCTATTAGATAGTCTATTCTGGGGAGTAGGAAACTATCCTTTGGGCAGGCTCTGTTGAGGTCGGTGTAGTTGATGCCCATGCGCCACTTGTCATTTGCTTTTTTCACGAGCATTGGTTTGGCTATTTAACTCGGATACTAGACCTCTACTTCGAGAAGCTTCCCGATCTCCTCCTCAACTATCCTCAACCTCTCAGGGTTGAGGTTCATCTTCCTCTGCCTGATTGGTCTGACTAAAGGGTCCACATTAAGTTTACGAGTAATGACAAAGGTGCCTATGCTGGGCATTTCTGCTACCGACCATGCAAAAGCATATAAATTATTAAGAAAGAAACTTACCAGTTGCGACCACAATGGTTTTGCAAGGCGAGCTCTGATCTGGACGATCTTCTCGGGCTTGGTGTCTGAAATCCGGGACCATGACAGAGTCCTCCATTAGGCAGGCTCACTCATTAATATTCACAGGAGGCGGCTCCAGGTTGACATCGTCTGCTAGCTTTCCCTTTCCTTTCAGCGCCTCGACGTAGCACTTGTGCGACTCTTGCTGGTCACCTCATTCTACCCCCATTCCATACCTCGTCGGGAATTTCATCGAGAGGTAGTAGGTTGATACCACTGCCCGAAGTGCATGCAGGATGGACCAACTTAGGATAGCATTTTAGGGGGACAGAGTTGTGACCACTAGGAAGATGTGCTCGAAACGGATTGAGTTGTCCTCCGAAACTACTATGACTAGCACTTTGATTTGACCTTGGGGCCTCACCACATCTCCACTGAAGCCAACAAGTGGGACATCGGTTGGCTGCAGATCCTTCCTCTCTAGTTGCATCTTTTCGAAGGTGTCCAAAATGAAGATGTCGGCCAAGCTTCCGGAGTCGACCAGAATCCGCTTTACCAAGAAGTTGTTGATTATCTTCTTGACAATGAGGGCGTCGTCATGCCGATACTAGATCTCGTGAGCGTCATCATCAGTGAAGTAAATAACTTACTCTACATGAGGGCTCTTCGGCGAGATCTCGCCTTCGTGCTCAAACTCCCGAACTGAGTTTCTTCCTACTGCATTGGTACATCCTACCACTATTGAACCGCTAATGATCATCAGTGATCACTTTGCGAATTGGCCACTTTGGTGGTGGTGGGTCCCTTGCCTAGTCGACAGGTCGGCTCCGATCGTTGTGCTTGATGAAGTGCTTCAGGTAGCCACGATGGATCACCTCCTCGATCTCATGCTTTAGGTTTCTGTAGTTCTTAGTGTCGTGGCCTTTATCACGGTGGAAGTGACAGTACTTACTCGGGTTCCTGTTGGTGGGGTCGCCTCTCATCCTGGGTGGCCATCTCACATACTCGGTCGCCTTTATTTGCATCAAAATTTCACCTCTCTTTGCAGTGAAGGCTGTGTAACTCCAGTTCTGGATTGGAGGAGTTCTTGAATGTCGGCCTGATCTGGAACTCCGGTGGGGGGGGGTCTACTCCTTCTTGGTGACCTACATCGCCTATTGTGGGGTGACCGACTTCTCTTCAGCGACTTACTCTTGCACCGTTGCTTGTTTCTTCCTACTTCTTCTTTAGTTCGCTTCCTCTTCCCAGTTAGCTCTAACCAAGATCTTAGCGCCCCATCTGCCTTGGTGAACTTGTCAACCTGGTGGAGGAACTCCTCCATAGAAGATAAAGGGTTCAACTCAACTTCCAAGCACAAGTTAGGGTGGCGGACGCCATTGACCGCTGCAATGAAATGGACTATTGGGTCGAGGTTTGGAATCTAGAGGCGCTCCAAGTTGAACCTCTTGATGTAGTCATGGAGAATCTTGTCTGGTCACTGGACCACATTTACTAGGCAGGTCAATGATTTTGGGCACCTCTTGCTAGTGGCGAAGTGCGTCGTAAAAAGATCTATGATTGGTTCCAGCTTTTTATTGAGCCCGCGGATAGTCCTGGGCACCACATCCGAGTTGTACCCCGGAAAGTCATTGGGAAGGCCATGTAGAGGCTCGCATCATTTGCCCTGTGAAGCTGCATCAGGTCCTAGAAGCTATCTATGTGGTCGATCAGGTCTGTGGTGCCATCGTAAGACTCTTGGCTTATTGCAATGAAGTCCTTAGGCCATGGGGCCATAAGGATCTCAGGTGCAAGTGGGGAGGTGCGGGTCACCTGCTATACTGCTGGCTGGGCGGCAACCTGGTTCACCTCTCCTTTCCTACCTGCCTCCTCGTTGTTGGTGGGAGCGAGGTGGCTTCTCCCAGTGTTGCGGTGTGTGCATCAACGACGCCTTCTCCTCAACACCTCAGTTGATCTATTGGCTTCAATTCTTGTGGGAGTCGTGGCTCTGTTGTGTTCTTCAACTAGGACCCGGTTTCGGTCGTTAGTGCGACGAGGAGGGTCCGAAACCTAGTCCTGGTTTCTGTTGTCGGGCTATTGATTGCAGGGTTGCTGGTTCTACAACTGTTGCTGTTGGGGTTGTTGCTGCTGTGGCTGCTATTGCATTCCTACCAAGGCGACAAATCTTTCCTCCCACATCCTCATTTGGAGGTTCATGCCACGGACATACTGTACCAATTCGTTGAACTGGCGCACATTGATCCCAGCAGGAACCACTGATGGCTCAACTGGAGGGAGAGGCATGTTCAGTTGGTGCAGGGGAAAGGCTGGGTTTGGCATTGCTGGGACGCCTGGTAGGGTCAAGGGCATTGTGAATTGCCCAATGGTCACAGAGAGGACTTTTGGATGTGCTCCAAGCTAGTCTTGCCCCCTTGTGACTTGGTTGTTGTTGTTGTTGGCGGGTTGGTTGTTGGTTGAGGAAGCCATTGGGATGTGTAGAAGTAGAGAAATAGAATGAGACTATGGCTTTTTGTTGCATGTTCCCACAAACAACGCCAGTTGATGATGCACGATCTAATTGCTCCCTATTGGAGGATAGCTCAGACGTTGGGGTAGAGATGTCGTATGGTCAAAATACAAGAAGACAGTATTAGAGTGTTCCAGGGTGCTTTACCTAGTGTGGGCACTTTGATGCTTAAGTTAGCGACGGAGATTTGAGAGAGATGATAGCTTTGAAAGTAAGAGGATGCGAGAGCTAAATCGCATGTACCTTGTGAGGCTAACGGCAAAGCCTTTATATAGGCAAGGTGTCGTGGGCCTCAAGATGCATGTCCGAGATCACCGCCCCGTCTAACTCAAAGTTAACTTCACACCCGAAGATGGACTCCAAGTAAGCTGATAAGGCTTATCCATGTCCGTCCGAATCGGGCGGGGTGAAGATAAGATCTGTTGACGTATGCCATGATCACGAGGAGATTGGAGACAACTGACTTGTTTCTAGAAGTCGGTGCATGTATTGAGCTGCTTGGACCTTGGTTTAGCTAAGTGACCCGAGGGGCCCAAGGTGACTAGGATTGTTGAGGTGTTTGAGGTTGCTAAAGTGTCACCACATCATTTCGTTGTTCCATGTGTCATCACATCATTGGACGGGTCAAATTGTCCCTCACTGGGCCCCTTCTGTTTGAATGTTCTAAGAAGAGACATGAAAATGTCCAAAATACCCATACAGTTACTTTTGACCAAAATGTTTATTTTCCAAATTTTTTCTTCGTATCAATTGCTACTCTAAACCCTTCCAATCTCTTTTCTGCAATTGATTTATTTCCAAATTATTCATATCAATCTCTCAAAGGTAAAACTACAACTTTAAACTTTCTTTTTTTGTTATTCATAAAGTTTACATTGTTTTTTTTTTTTTTCTGTAAAAATCAGCTTAAATTGTTACTGCATAGGTATTTAGAGCAATTTTGTGTATTAAAAAATTCCAAGTGAGAGAGAAATCTAGTTGCAACTATATCAGAAAATTTAAGAAAAAATATTACAATTACCAAACTTTCGAAAAAGTTTCAGGTCTGAAACTTCAGGGAGGTTTTAGCAATTTAAGCTAAGTAATATGATTTAAACTAAAATTTCAACCACCTCTACATCAATCTTTTTTGGGTAAGCTTCACCCACAACTATTCTTTTGTCATAAAGTGGGGAACATATCAATTTACTTGCTGATTTAATTCCGTGTCTCCGTGGAAGGACGCTGAAATCGAACTAAATGTAACTTCATGAAGCTTCCTGATTTACTTCCCATGAATCTTTTATCTACATCTTTTTTTGGGTAAAGCCAACTTTCTTTTTTTTTGCTGACCATCCAGATGTCATGTACGTAATTGGCAGTGATCGAGCACCACCAAGACTGAGAGTGGCCATGCCACCACGTTCAGTTCACCATCATCACTCAAGGTGACCCACCAGCAACACTGTTCATCTGGACAAACGACTGTGTAGCGCTATTTCATCTGAAGACCGAAGAGAATTCACTTAGGTTAGTGCTGGCCGGTCAGAATGATCATGATTATGATGATTTATTTTCTAGACAGTATCTGTTTGATGGGGACCCACTTCACTTGCCCTAACCATTTGTCAATAGCATGCGGTACAAGTTAGGGCATCCAATGATGATAAATTGACAACTAATTTATAAGCAACAGCGTTATTTCTTTTACTATATATTTTTGTTTCTTTCTTCCCGTCCCAAACCAATTTTCCTGTATTAATTTAAAATCTGTATAACGTAGTCCCCTAGAAACTTGTGCCCTCTGCATAAAATTAAGCTATTCAAATACAGAATCGTACCTTTGTACGCGCTAGCATCTTTATGTAGTTATAAAATGACCTAAAACTGAGTAATTTATACTGAGGGTGGCAATTGGGTGGGGGTTATGCTTCAATCCAACAACCAATCTGACTCACTAAAATGACCCAGTTAAGAAAATTTAAATGGGTTGGATTCAACTCAAAACTGCTATAACCCAATCCAACCCGTCAAATCCATTAATCCTACATATATAAATTACAAAAAATATAATAAAAAATGTAAAAAAAATATAAAAACAAGAATTATAAGAAAGTATAACAAAAGTTAGAAATAAATATAGAAAATGAAAAAAATAACAAAAATTATAGAAAAATATAATAAAGATTATAAATAAACATAGAGAATAAAAATAACAAAATTACACCATAGGTACATAAGAGTTTTTATGTTCAAATTGGGCTTTGGGCTTTATATATGGGTCTAGTTGGAAATCGGGCCTAGACATTTTTTGTTAATGAAGAGGCAAAGCTCAATACAAACTCAACAAAACACAGCCCATGAATAGGTCTATTCAACACCAATTGATGAATACTCTTGTGTAAAGGTGTAAATTGGGTCGTATCGGGCTCGATCCACTACTGTAGCACACGAGCCATGCTACGGCCCAACCCATACCTCTAAGCCCTGTTGGGCTTTGATTTCTAGGCACGTGGGCTGGCATGGCACGACACAACCCATATATATTTATATTTATATTATTATATACAACAATTATATATATGTATATGAAATAATAATTATATATAGCATAGCTATATAATAATATAATATATATAATATATTAATATAAATTTTTATGTTCAATTTGATTATACTATTTTATTCCAGTTGTATTGTAATTCTTTTAATTTCATGTTATTATTTCATATATAAACAATTATATACATCAAAATTCATATAAAATAAAATTTGAAGAATTTTCCAAATTTTGTCTATTTTGTTAATTTATTGAAAAATTTTCACTATTTTTTCAATTCTTTTAAAAAAGTATGCCTCTTATGGCTTTTAACCCAAAGCCCAGCCTAGGCCCACCTGGGCTCATGCCGTGGGTTGTGTTAGGCCTGACCTTTGAAGGATTCCAAAGGAGGAAGGCATGACCCACATAGGCCCACTAAACTGAAGGGATGGGAGATCCATCATATGGATGGCCGAACCCTACAGGAAGGTTTGGCGAAATTTCAAAAATTTCTTTACTCCCATCCGGGAATCCTATTCCCAATTTAGAAAATTGCATTTTCAAGGTTCATTCTTGTAACCAAATCGGACCAAATCTGAAACCAAATTAAGGGATGAATATACCTGATACAGAATCCACGTAAGAATGCTCCTCCCAACATAGGTGTTCACGCCCAAAGAGTGTACCAAATCCTCCCTCCATTGAAGATGACACAACTTATGATGAGGCAGGATCAACAGGTAGTTGTTCACCAAGAACTAGTGACTCTTCAACAAGAATCGAATGGGACAGTGAGCACAACTTCTAAATTGTTTCTTCTGGCAAGAAACAATATCAAGATCGAATCTTGATCCAATCCAAGAACTGGAGATAAAACAGGGTAGGGCGGAAAGAGCAGGAAGAAAAAGAGCAGAAGGCAAGATCAGTATAACCATGTTGTCTTCTCTCTGTATTGAGTGAGTGTGAATTGATCCAATCACATGCATGAAACAAATTGATCCAATCAATTAAAATATCTGTAAAATCCTTAATTAATTAGATTAAATCAGCATCAGCCCAATAGAACCAATAATGTTATCATATAACATTATCTAGGTACATGGGGTGTACTGCAAAAAGCAGTTTGGCCCATGTAGCTAAATTAGGGCTGATTCAGTTTTTATCATATTAAATTTAGGTTTTACAGAGGTGGGCCGAATTAAAAACTTGAAGTGGACCATCAACCCTCTAGCCTAAATCAAATTAGGGTTAGAAAATCCATCCCCATCGAACCAACAATTTGGTCCAACCAGTTTGGACCAAATCTGGTATAAATCGGCCCAAATTTTGGTGTCTAGTTCAAGATTTCATTCAAGAATAATGATCTGAAAATAAATTGATCCAAGATAATCTAATTATCAAGAAACTAAAGTAGAGGGCTGCATTGTGATTTTTCTTGGATATACTGCAAACCTTCAAAGAATAGTTAATCGCAGATTGCAGAATCGATATCTGCAAAATCGCAAATCACAGAACTTGTTTCTATGAAAATTTCTTCTCCTCTCTTGCACGCTCCAACAATCTTTAGATGGAAATAAAATAGGAAAACCTAATTTTTCTATTATTACATCACATCGAATTCCTATACAATTTTTTCTAAAAATAAAAAAAATATATTTACAGACCAAATTGAATAGAAAAGAAATCGCAGGGTGGGCCATTCTTGGCACCATAAAGATTCAATCTCCATCACATGTGTAGCCCAAAAATTCAAGAAAAATTTACAGAGTAATTCTATAAATATCAGAGAATAATAAAGATTTATTTTGTAGATCATTTTCCCATAACCTGGGAACCAATTCCCAAAAAAACGCTAACTACGCAAATCGGGTAGAATGCTTTCTACCCATTTGCACAAATTCAGATCTGTTCTAATTTGGTTCAAGACTTGAACCTGACTCTGATACCACTGAAGGGATGAGAGATCCATCATATGGATGGTCAAACCCTACAGGAAGGTTGTGCAAAATTTCAAAAATTTCTTTACTCCCATTCGAGAATCCTATTCCCAATTTAGAAAATTGCATTTTCAAGGTTTGTTCTTGTAACCAAACGGACCAAATCTAAAACCAAATTAAGGGAGGGATATACCTAATACGGAATCCACGCAAGAATGCTCCTCCCAAAGTAGGTATTCACGCCCAAAGAGTGTACCAAATCCTCCCTCCACTGAAGATGACACAACTTAGGATGAGGTAGGATCAACAGGTAGTTCTTCACCAAGAACTAGTGATTCTTCAACAAGAATCGAATGGGATGGTGAGCACAACTTCTAAATTGTTTCTTCTAGCAAGAAACAATATCAAAATCGAATCTTGATCCAATCCAAGAACAGAAGGCAAGATCAGTCTAACCGTGATGTCTTCTCTCTGTATTGAGTGAGTGTGAATTCAAGGTTCACCTTGTTCTCTTATTTATAGCCTTAAAGAGACAATTTCCTAATCTCATTAGGAGTTTCCTGATCCAAATCTTTTATTTGGATCTGAATTCTTTAAGTGATAAGGATTATCCCTTATCTTATCTGCAGATAAAGATCAACATTCCTAATCAAATTAGAAGTTCATTTGATCCAAATCATTATTTGGATCTGGACTCTTTAAGTGGATAAGGAAAATCCCTTATCTTATCTGTTGATTCAAATCCCAGATTTGCCTCTATTAAATTAATCTAATTAACCCAATTCGAAATGGGCTTTTAGGACCATTAAGCTTTCACTCTCACTTCCACTTTAATGCTGGCTAGCTTGGCTCTCTTTGTATGGTGTGGGACCCTATCATTGATATACACATCAGCCACATGGGTTCAGCCTACAAGGCCTAGCCGAATCCACAACTGAATACAGTGAACCTCGAGTCCATCACTATGGTCTCTTAATAGGCCCAACATTTACACTAAATGGTCATTGGGTCCAACCATCTTATGAAAGCCCAAGAACTATGGACAGATGCTAGATTAGCCCATCAGGTATAATCCTTAATGGTCTTACACTTAACCTCTCAGCCCATAATGATCAAACACTACCCGACAAGAGAAGACCTCTCCCTTGGCTACAAGGTGCAGTGTTGCACTTTCTACTTACATGGATCCTGGGAATTAAAACATTTTACAAACATTTTGAAACCATAATGTATATGTATATCTCTATATAAATTTATTTATCAAAAAAAAATTTCAACGGTTGAAATCAACTGCCAATATTTTAAGTTTCTATCAGAGAGAGTGCAACCCCGACCATTCACTTTGTCTGACAAAGGTGCTGATCCTATCACTATGATCATCCACTCAGATTAATTCTTGGACTGTCCCAACATACCCAGGATTTGACCCCCTCTAAGGATCTCACTGATTGGCATATCAAAGATAGCCCAATCCGGCACCTAGTGTAGTATCATAATCGAGTCTAGGGGTTAAGTGTGACATTCTAGTTTTTCTCATCTATCTCCAAGGTCCAAGGCAATACTGGAATTTTGGTCCAGTTCAGGGTTTCAAGAAAACCCACACTTCATGTACCTTAGGTCTCACCCTGGCAGCTGAGACAAGCTACCCCAACCAACTTGGCAGCACATCAGTGTTAGCCTTGGCAGGATAAATCTCCATAAATCTATCTAACGACTGTGAAGATTCTAAACTAATATGAGTCTCATATGTGTCTAGTTTAAGGGTATTACACATAATCACACCATAATAACATGAATCAAATATGTACTAAAGGGATGAGAGGTCTCATATGGATGGCCGAACCCTACAGAAAGGTTGGGAAAATTTTCAAAAATTTCTCTCTCTCCCAATCGCATTCCCTATTTTAGAAAACTGCATTTTCAATGATCAATCTTGAAACCAAACTGAACTAGATACCCGATATGGAGTAGAGGGATATACTTGATATGGAGTAATAGTAAACCCCCAATGAAGGTGTTCACACCTAAGGAGAAAACCAAAGACTACTGCCACCGAAGATGACACGGTGCGAGGTGAAGTAGAATCAGCAGGACGATTCTTCAGCAAGAACCAAATTCTTCATCAAGAATATGATAGAGGGCTGGTGAGCACAACTTCAGAGTGCCTCTTCTAGCAAAAGGCAATATCAAGATCTGTTCTTGATCACTCCCACTGGTGGAGATCGAACTGGGTAGAGCGACAAGAGCAGAAACAAGAGTAGAAGACAGAAGTAATCGAACTGTATATTGTCTTCTCTCTTAATTTAGCAAACTACCTGATGTCTTTGAGGGTTCGCCCAACTCTCCTATTTATAGCCTTAAAGAGAGGTTCTCCTAATCTCATTAGGAGTTTCCTAATCCAATTTTTATTTAGATCTGGACTCTCTTTAAGAGATAAAGATAATCTCTTATCTTATCTGCAGATAAAGATCAACCTTTCTAATCAAATTAAGAGTTTCCTGATCCAAATCTATTATTTGGATCTGGAGTCTTTGAGTGGATAGGGATAATCCCTTATCCTATGTACTGATCCAAATCTCAGAACCGCCCGCTTTTTATTAATCTTATTAAGCCAGTTCGAATTGGGCTTTCAGGCCTATTAAGTCTATGTGCTCACTAGCCCTCTTAATTTGCTGCCCAGTTGGCTATCCTCGTATGGCGTGGGACGCAAACATTGATCTACACATCAGCCACATGGGTTCATTTCAGCCTCTGTCACAAGGCCAGACCGAATTCACTATAGGAGACAGTGAACCCTTGAGTCCATCACTATGGGCTCTTAATGGGCCCAACATTTACACTAAATGGTCATTGGCTCAAGCCACCTTATAAAAACCCAAGGACTGTGGGCAGATGCAAGATTAGCCCATCAGGTATTACCCTCAATGGTTTTACACTTAACCTCTCAGCCCATAATGATCAAACACTGCCCGACAAAAGAGGACAGCTCCTTCGGCTGCAAGGTACAATGCTACACTCTCTACTCACACGGATCCCAGGGATTAAAACCTTTTGCAAACATTTTGAAAATATAATATATATATATATATATGTATGTATATCTCTATATAAATATATTTTGCAAAACAAATTTCAACGGTTGAAATTGATTGCCAGTAGTTTTGGTTTCCATTAGAGAGAGTGCATCCCCGATCGTTGTTCACTTTGTCTGACAAAGGGGCTGATTCTATCACTATGATCACCCACTCAGATGAATTCTCGGACTGTCCCAACATACCCAGGTTTTGACCACCTCAAAGGATCTCACTGATTGGCATATCAAAGATAACCCAATCCCACACCCAGTGTAGTACCATAATCGAGCCTAGGGGTCAGGTGTAACATTCCAGTTTTGCCCATCTATCTCCAAGGTCCAGGGCAATACTGGAATTTTGGTCCGATTTAGGGTTTCAAGAAATCCCACACTGCATATACCTTAGGTCTCACCATGGCAGTTGAGACAAGCCACCCCAACCAAATTGGCGGCACATCAGTGTCAGCCTTGGCAGTATAAATCTCCCTAGATCTTTCCAACGGCTGTGAATATTCTAAACTAACACGAGTCTCATATGTGTCCAGTTTAGGGGTATTACATAGAAATACACCATAATAACATGAATCAAATATGTACTTTATTCATATACATTAAATGTCATAATGTACATCATTCTGATTGGAGCTAAGGGCATACACTGTCTAACAGCTTCCACTTGCACTTAGGTCCAATCGGGTATAAGCCAGAGTCCCATGCTTTCCACGTGTTTCTCAAACACTTTCTTTGTCAATGGCTTAGTTAATGGGTGTGATACATTTTCCGCTGATTCTACATTCTAAATCAGGACGTCCCCTCTACCAACTATCTCCCACAGTACGTAGTACTTCCTCTCAATGTGCTTTAACGTCGAGTGAGCTCGTGGCTCCTTAGCCTGAGCAATGGCTCTAGTGTTGTCACACAACAATGGAATGGTGATGTGCTGGATGGAATTACTCCTAATTCTTGAATGAACATCTTCATCCATACGGCTTCTTTGGCAGCTTCACTTGCGGCAATGTATTCAACTTCGATTGTGGAATCCGCAGCGGACCCCTGTTTGTTGTTTTTCCAGCAAAAAACAGACGATCCTATCGTGAAGATATAACCAAATGTAGCCTTTCTATCATCTAGATCTAATTGAAAATCGGCATTAGTATACCCCTAGATCTATAGTGAACTACCATCGAATACTAGACAAAACTCTTTTGTCCTTCGGAGGTATTTTAGTATGTTTTTCACAGTGGTCCAATGCTCCTGCCCTGGGTTAGATTGATATTTTCTTACCACACTCACTGCCTGAGAAATGTCAGGACGAGTGCACAGCATGGCATACATGATGCTCCCTACGGCTAGGCATAGGGAGTCTCTTTCATTCCCTTAATCTCTTCGGGAGTCTTGGGAGACATACCTCTAGAGATAGTGGGATAATCCTATTATCCTCTCCGATCTATCTCTATAGAGTCAAAAACCCAATATGTAGGAGACTTCTCCAAGATCTTTTATGGAGAATTGATGTGAAAGCCATACTTTCACCGTAGTTAACATTCCTACATCATTCCCAATGAGTAGAATGTCATCTACATACAGAACCAAGAATGTAACCTTATCCCCAATGGTTTTCCTGTAAACACAGGGCTCATCCGGATTTTGCTCAAAGTCAAATTGTTTGACGGTAGAGTCAAATCGGATGTTCCAACTCTTAGAAACTTGCTTAAGTCCATATATGGATTGGTTTAGTTTACATACCATGTGTTCCTGACCTGCAGCTATGAAACCTTGCGGTTGCTACATATAGATGTCTTTAGTAAGATCTCCATTCAGGAACGTTGTTTTGACATCCATTTGCCAAATCTCGTAATCATGGTATGCTGCTACATCTAGCAGGATCCTAATGGATTTAAGCATGGCTACAGGTGAAAAGGTTTCCTTATAATTGATTCCTTTTTTCTGAGTGTACCCTTTCGCCACAAGACGAGCCTTGTAGGTCTCAACCTTACCATCGGGGCCCTTCTTCCTCTTATAGATCCATTTGCAGCCAATTGCTTTTACCCCAAGGGGCAGAACTACTATAGTTCAAACTCCATTGGTCTCCATTGAGTTCATCTCTGCTCTTATGGCATCTAACCACTTCAAGGAATCTATGTCAAACATAGCTTCTGTATAAGTTATGGGGTCCTCCTCACTGGTCATGGCTTCCACCAAGTAACTTTCTTGGTTATAGCCATAATGAACTGGAGGCCCAGAATCCCAGGTAGATCTCCTAGGTTGGTTATTAACTAGAGCTTGTGGGACATCTCCCACTACCCCTGAGCTATCCTCATCAAGAATAACTTCTTGACGATGATTATTCATGTAATCGTCTTCCAAGAAATGGACATTTTGGGTACAGAACACCTTCTGTTCTCCTGAGTCATAGAATAAATACCCTACAAAGCCTTTTGGGTAACCTATAAATAGGCAACGATTGGTCTTGGATTCCAATTTGTCAGCACTTATCCTTTTAACATGTGCCGGACAACCCCAAATCTTCAAGTGTCTTACACTTAGTTTCTTACCGGTCCAAAGCTCATAGGGATGTGGGTAGCTTGAAGTCTATAATGCGTAACCCGAAAAGGATGTGGGTAGCTCTGAGTGTACGAGAAGTGATCGGACCATATCCAATAAGGTCTAGTTCCTCCTTTTTGACACACCGTTTAACTGTGGTGTAGTAGGAAGAGCTAGTTGTGATATTATCCCCTTGTCCTTTAAGTAGTCCCTGAATTCGTCAAAGAGATACTCGCCACCTCGATCTGATCGAAGGGTCTTAATTTCTCTCCCTAACTATTTCTCGACCTTTTGCTTGAACTTTTTGAACTTTTCAAAGGATTCAGACTTGTGTCTCATTAGGTTACATGTAACCATACCGAGAGTGATCATCGGTAATGCCATAGGCATTACGTGTCCTAACATTCATGGGACCACATACATCAATATGTATAAGGTCAAGTGTGCCTGTCGATCTTTTAGGCTTATCGTTAAATGGTCGTTTCATCATCTTACCCTGAAGGCGATGTTCGCAGGTTGGAAGATCTTCTACAGTAAGAAAATCCAAAGGACCATCCTTTACCAACCTTGTGATACGATCTATGTTAATGTGGCCAAGTCGGTAATGCCATAGGCACGTGGGATTAACTGTAGCATGGGTTTTTTTCTTGGGGTTATTATCTGACATAGTTTCGGTTATATTTGTTTTCAGAGAAGGATGGAGAACATAGAGACCATTCTCAAGTTCTCCGTATGCGAGCAATTTGTTATTTCTTTTGATAGTAATCATATTACTAAAGAGAATAGAATATCCATCTACACAGTTTTGAAACAAAAATCAAATTTTTTCTCAAATTGGGTACATAAAGACAATCTTTTAATGTAATTGATCATTCTCTGAAATACAACTCTACAGTTCCTATGGTTGTAACTGCAACACTTGTAGAAGTCTACAGGTAAAGAATCACCTCTTCGTCACTCAACCTTCTGCTTGTCCTGAACCCCTGCAATGTTTGCATGAGTGGAAGCCCCGGAGTCAATACACCAGGAAGCAGAAGTCACCAACATATTTGTTTCTATGACAAAGGATTCAAAATTACCTTGTTTCTTGGTCTCTAGGTATTAAGGACAGTTCCTCTTCCAGTGGCCAGCTTGCTTAAAGAAGTGACAAGCATCTGATGCTTTGTCCTCCCTCTGCCTTTTGGGCTTGCTAACTTTCTTCTGAGACTTCTTCGCCTTCCTCTTCCTCTTGCCCATTTTGCCACCTTCAACAAGCATGGCAATGGATTCATCATTCTTTTCAGTTCCTCAGTCCTCTATAGCATATTGCTGAGTTCCTAGAGGTAAAGAGTTCAGGATGGCATCAACCTTGGTGACATGATCTATCCCAAATCCAAGAGCCTCCAGTTCATTGATGTACCCCATCATCTTAAGACAATGGTCATGAACTAGCTGGTTCTTGGACATTTTTGTGGTCATGAATTGTTTCAGGACCTTCTGACGAGTAGAATGATTATGCTTCTCATACATTGTCCTTAGACTATCCAAGATATCCTTGGACAATTCAATCTGATCGAATTGTTTATGTATCTGATTATCTAAGGAGACTAAGATATAGCACCAAGCAAGAGAATTTTTCTCCTCTCATTCTTGATAGTCCCTCATGCAGGCTTCAGAAGTCCTATCACTCGGACATTCCAGAGTAGTATTTTTAGCTACCTTGTCCAATTTTTCGGACGTCAGGGCTAGCATAAGGTTAAGATACCAGTCCGTGTAATTTGGGCCCTTAAGCTTGTTATCGTCCAACAGTTTAGCGAATTGATCGTTTGCCATTTTTCTGATAAAGGGCAAAGCAAATATTAGTCCACAACCTTATTTGATTCATGTTATCTACATAGATATGGCTTTTAATCTATGTTCCATTTCCATTTTTTCATCTCTGAGATTTCCCTCTTATCTCAGTGATGGAGACTGCGAATTATGTCTCTGTAAATGTGAGAAATCACATAGGGTGCATGGAGCCAACTGTTTCAGCTGCATAACCCTACCACCTTTTGTGAAGAATCATATCCACTCATCTTATGTGCTTTCCCTGTGGCCTTTGTCAGACAAGGTTCATTACCATTTTAGGTTAAACCTTTCTGTCCAGTGAGTGCTCACCCATCATATTCGTGAACGCCAAGGTACCATGAGAGAGTCTTCCATTTTAGGATAGGCCCCTCCCACGTCGGTCTATGACGCCCCTATCATCTTATGAAACAATCCAACAGATCCAATAGCAAATGGATAGCCCAATTTTATGGTGCATTTCCTCATTACTGAAGGACCCATGTTCATGTTAATGATGGAAGGCCTTTAGAGAGTTCATCATATGAATCTCCATATCACATGCACTCATATTTCAGTGGAGGGAATGAAATATTACGCCTCAGTTTTTTTTAGGTCAAACCTAAGTGACTCCCACTGACTTTCATAAAGCCAGATTTAGATGGGCCCTAAACGGCTAGGGTTCTGCATGGTTCTTCTTGGGGAGGAAGCTGATATGGGGCCCATAACAAAGGGAGATCATCCAATGATCTTAAGGACACCATGACAATGATGTGCATTCATCCATGGTGTGCGCAAGAGCCACCATCAAATCAACATGGGTCAAGTACTTATGGCCCATGAATGTTGCACATCACACATCCATGTATACCATAATTGGTCCAATCAATTAAATAATTGTAAAACCCTTAATTAAAGCCCATATAATTTCATAATATTACTGATTAACATTATCTAAGTATATGGGCTGAACTGCAAAGAACAGTTCGGCCCATATAGCTTTTATGCTGAAATGGGCTAAAGTAGTTTTAACATATTAAAACTGGGTTTTACAAATGTGGGCTGAATTGCATTTTGCAATTAACCACCAACTCCTGGACCCATATAAGAAAATTTAGGACTGAGAACAGCCCCCAGCGAACCACAGATTTGGTCCAACCAGTTTGGTCCAATCTGGTTCGAATGGGTCTAGGGTTTGATTTTTAATTCAAGATTTAATTCAAGAGAAATTGATCTAAAATTAAATTATTGATACAAGACAATCAAGAATCAGTAGGAGGGTTGTTCGTCAGACTGCTACACTGCAAAACAAAAATTAGATCGCAATATGCAGTTTCCAAAACTGTAAATCGTAGATAGTTGAACCCATAACTGTGAAAATCTCTCATCTGCGCTTTCTGCTTCCTCTTCGAATGAAATAAAAGAGAAAACCTATTTTCTATTAATATTAAATTAGAATTGAATTCCTATACATTCCATCTAAAAATTAAAAACAATTAATGACAGACCAAGAATGAAAAAAACAGCAGGTGCGTAGATTTCTTGCGCCATTAAAGAATTCAATCTCCACTGTACGAACAACCCAAAAATCAATAAAAATATGTAGAAAAATTCTAAATATAAATCAGATTTATAAAGATTTAATTTTAGATCAATCGCCCAAAAACTGGGAACCAATTTCCCAGAAAAATGCTAACTGCGCAAATCGGATAGAATGCCTTCTGCCCATTTGCGCAGATCCAAATCTAGTTTAATTTTGGTTCAAGATTTGAACCTATCTCTGATACCACTGAAGGGATGAGAGATCCATCATATGGATGGCCGAGCCCTATAGGAAGGTTGGGCAAAATTTCAAAAATTTCTCTCTCTCTCATGTGGGAATCGAATTCCCTATTTTAGAAAACTGCATTTTCAAGAATCAATCTTGAAACCAAACCAGACCAGATCTGAAACCAAAAGGGAGTAGAGAGATATACCTGATACAGAGTAATATTAAACCCCCAATGAAGGTGTTCATGCCCAAGGAGAAAACCAAAGACTACTTCCACCAAAGATGACACAGTGTGAGGTGAAGCAGAATTAGCAGGACGATTCTTCAACAAGAACCGAATTCTTCAGCAAGAATATGATGGAGGGATGGTGAGCACAACTTCAGATTGCCTCTTCCAGCAAAAGGCAATATCAAGAAATGTTCTTGATCGCTTCTTCTGGGTATTTTTGTTTCTAGCCACACTCAATGGTGGGAGTGAGAGCAAACCATGCTTGGGGGTTTCCTTCGTGCCTTGAAATCACCTTAAACAGACCTACGAACTAGTAAGGTCCCATTAGGCAAAAGGGGTTAATCGACTCTGGAGTGGAGATAGTTATTGAACTGGGTAGGGCGGCAAGAGAAGGAACAAGAGCAGAAGACAGAAGCAGTCGAACTGTATATTGTCTTCTCTCTTAATTTAGCAGACTATCTGATGTCTTTGAGAGTACGCCCTGCTCTCATATTTATAGCCTCAAAGAGAGGTTCTCCTAATCTCATTAGGAGTTTCTAAATCCAAATATTTTATTTTGATCTAGACTCTCTTTAAGAGATAAGGATAATCCCTTATCTTATTTGTAGATAAAGATCAGCCTTCCTAATCAAATTAGGAGTTTCCTGATCCAAATCTATTATTTGGATCTGGACTCTTTGAGTGGATAGGGATAATCCCTTATCCTATCTACTGATCCAAATCCTAGAACCACCCTCTTTTAATTAATCTTATTAAGCCAGTTCGAATTGAGCTTTCAGGCCCATTAAGTTTATGTGCTCACTAGCCCTCTTAATCTGTTGCTTAGTTGGCTATCCTTGTATGGCGTGGGACCTAAACATTGATCTACACATCCACCACATGGGTTCAGCCCAGCCTCTGTCACAAGGCCTAGTCGAATTCACAATAGGAGACAGTGAACTCCTGAGTCCATCACCATGAGCTCTTAATGGGGCCAACATTTACACTAAATGGTCCTTGGATCAAGCCACCGTATAAAAATCCAAGGACTGTGGGCAGATGCAAGATTAGCCCATCAGGTATTACTTTCAATGGTTTTACACTTAACCTCTCAGCCCATAATGATCAAACACTGCCCAACAAGAGAGGACCTCTCCCTCGGATGCATTGTACAGTGCTGCACTCTCTACTCACATGGTTCCCAGGAATTAAAACGTTTTGGGAACTTTGAAAACATAATATATATGTATATCTCTATATAAATATATTTTGCAAAACAAATTTCAACGGTTGAAATCGACTACCGACAGTTTTGGTTTCCATCAGAGAGAGTGTATCCCCGAGCATGTCACTATGATCACCCAGTGATCATACCCAGGTTTTGACCCCCTCTAAGGATCTCACTAATTGGAATATCAAAGATAGCCCAATCTGACACCCAATGCAGTACCATAATTGAGTCTAGGGGTCATGTGTAACATTCTAGTTTTGCCCATCTATCTCTAAGGTCCAGGGCAATACTGGAATTTTGGTCTAGTTCAGGGTTTGAAGAAATCCCACATTACATGTACCTCAGGTCTCACCCTGGCAGCTGAGATAAGCTGCCTTAACCAACTTGGCAGCACATCAGTATCAACCTTGGCAAGATAAATCTCCCCAGATCTATCCAATGACTATGAAGATTCTAAACTAACGCGAGTCTCATATGTGTCCTGTTTAAGGGTATTACACAGAAACACACTATAATAACATGAATCAAATTTGTACTTTATTCATTTATATTAAATGTCATAATGTACATCATTTTGATTGGAGCTAAGGGCATACACTGTGTAATAGAGGATCCAAGGTTCTGCTCCCGACCTGGGGAAGGGTGCCACATTAGTGGACACCTTCAAGCTTGAAGGTAGTTCATCTAATGCAAAGGGACTAGTTTGTGAGCACGACGATTTTGTGAGCTTAGAAATATGGCCTCAACTTACGAGCCAAGACAATGAGCACGAAAGCGATCTTTTCAACATAAGGGTACCTGGTCTCGACTACATATAAGACCCTTCTTATGTAGTAAATAGGTCACTACACTTTGTCTACTATCTGGACTATTACTGAGCTGATGACTTTGTCACTAGTTGACAAGTACAGGAGAAGTTCATCTCCAAGCTTAGACCTTATTAACAATGATGGCAAGCTTAGATAGTTTTTGAGTTTGTTAAACATAAATTGACACTCCTC
Organism: Nelumbo nucifera; assembly: GCF_055504915.1. Lineage (NCBI taxonomy): Eukaryota > Viridiplantae > Streptophyta > Magnoliopsida > Proteales > Nelumbonaceae > Nelumbo > Nelumbo nucifera. Next base: position 56,368,370 of record NC_142654.1, read on the forward strand.
AGTCCATTGGAAGTCCTTAGGATCTTTAATTGCTTGGAAAAAGTGGAGGCATCGCCTTGGTGACCTGGACATAAAACAACTGAGGATGGCAACCCGGCCAGTAAGTCTTTGGACTTCCTTAACAGACCTTGGAGGTGGCATATCCAGGATCACCTAGATCCTCTTAGGGTTGGGTTTGATGCCACGTCAGGCCACCATATAACCGAGAAACTTACCAGATGTAACACTGAACACACACTTATTAGGATTATGCTTTAACTTAAATTTCCTTAAAATATTAAAGACCTTGGTGAGGTCGATAATGTGAGAATAAAAAAAATGGGTTTTCTCAACCATATCGTTAATGTAAATCTCAATTTTTTTTCCTATTAAACCATGGAAATATTATTTACAAGATGTTGATAAGTTTCCTCGACATTCTTAAGACCGAAGGGTATGACTTTATAAAAGTATAAATCAGTCTTAGTTATGAAGGTCATTTTTTCTTGGTCCATTGGATCCATTTAGATCTAGTTGTAGCCAAAGTAGGCATCCATGAAGCTCAACAACTCGATCCTAAGGTGGCATCTACTAGCCGGTCTATTTTGGCGAGTGGAAAGCTACCCTTTGGGTAGACTCTATTTATGTCAGTGTAATCAATGCACATGTACCACTTCCCCTGGGCCATTTTGATGAGCACCACATTGGCTATCCAAATTGGGTACTCGACTTCCGTAATGATTCAATGTCAAGGAGCTCGCTAACCTCCTTGCCAATGATTCTTCACTTGTTTATGGTGAAGTTTCTTTTTCTCTATTTTATAGGTTTAACCAAAGGATTTACATTAAGTCTATGGGTTATAATAGAGGGGTATATGTTGGGCGCATCGGCAGTCAACCAAGCAAAAACATCCGAATTTAATCTTAAAAATCCAACTAGTTCTTTGTCTAGAGGTTCCTCAAGGCATGACTAGATCTACACCTTCTTCTCATGCTTGGTCTTAGAAAGAGGAACAAAGACAGCTTCTTCCACAAGTCCTCCTCGCTTATCACTGGGCTCTTCAAGCGGGTTGAGGTCTAGGTCGAGTGGTAGTGATTGCTTGTCCTTGCCCTTTAGGGCCACCACATGGCATTTTTGGGACTCAAGCTGCTCCCCCAGAACCACATTGATTCCCTACTCGACTGGAAACTTCATTGCAAGGTGGTAAGTGGATAGCACAACTCGGAGGGCATGCAAGATTGGGCAGCCTAGAATGGTGTTGTAAGGTGATGGTTAATCAACGATAAAAAATCATGGTTTAGCCTCTGTCTATTCAATGCGGTTCTTGTTGAAATCGGCAAGTTTATTTTCCTGATGGGGAAGACAACGTCCCCACTGAAACTGACCAAAGGCACATTGGTTGGGATGAGATCCTTCCGATCTAATTTCATCTTGTTGAAGGTGTCTACAAAGTGAATGTCAGCCGAACTACCACTGTCAACCAGAATCCACTTCACCTCATAGTTGGCTATGAGCAGTTTTACAACTAAGGCATCATCATGAGGGAAGTGGATTCCCCGCAAATCGTCCTCCATGAATGAAATCACTTCCTCGATTCTTAGCCTATTCAGAGGGTCTTCATTGTCATGTTGAAGCTCTCATACGAAGGTCTTCCCAGTTGACATGATGCATTCGACCACCACAGATCTGTTGGTGATCACCGAGATCGCCCCGGTGATTTCATCATCTTAGGGCTCGTTCTGTTGATTCCTCGGTTGCTCAGGTGCTCAGTCATCCTTCTTAACGAACTGCTTCAAGTACCCACACCTAATCAGCTCCTCAATCTCCTTCTTGAGATCTCGGCAATACTTTGTATTGTGTCCCTTGGCCTGGTGGAAGTGACGATGGCCACTTGAGGTAGTCCGTCTTCTCTGGGTTCCCCATCTTCATCATGTTTAAAAGACATATTGAATGCCTTTCTAATAGTATGATGGTGGCGATGAATACAAGTCTTTTCTCTCTTATCTTGATCAAGAAAGTGTTATACATCGACTTGCATGTCTTCATACATCCTCAAAAAACGGGTTGGTTGAAAGATGACATCAACACATTGTCGAAACAGGATTAGCTCTTCTTGCGCATTCAACCACTCCCAAAGCATACGGGCATCATGCTTTCTCAGCTACAACTTATTTAATCAATCAAATTCCATCTAATACTGTTAACGAGCTTTCTCCTTATGAAATATTGTACCACAAGCCCCTGGGCTACAAGCTTCTTAAGACCTTTGGTTGCTGTTGCTTTCCATACGTACGGCCATATAATTCTCACAAACTTATCCTGCAACTGGAAAGGTATACACATCCATCCATGTAATTTTCGACGAATCTATATTTCCTTTTCGTTCTTTGTCTTCTTGTGCATATGCCACAGTGCCTAGCCCCTCTTCCCAGCCCTTTGGTCTCCCCCCTATTTTGTAGCCCACCGCCTCCACATTGCCAACAACTACGGTTGCATCCTATACACCCACTTCAGAACTAACAAACATCCATCCCCTTGATCATGAGCCCCCGTCTGCTCTTCCTCTAGTTACTTCTTCACCTAATGATAGTTTGCATTCGTCTCCTCACCCTACAATTGCAGTGCATCCATCTCTACCTGTTAACTCTCACTTCATGGCAACTAGATCTAAGGCTGGTACCTTGAAGCTAAATCACGAGTTGTCTTACATGGCCTACCATCATCCTATGCCATCCCTTGACAGTGAACCATCATGTGCCTTTCATGCTCTTCGTTTACTTAATCGGCATGCTGCAATGTTGATGAATTGAATGTTCTCATTCGCAATGGAACATGGGATTAGGGGTATAAACGGTATTCGAAAATTCGATTTTGAATTTGATATTCGACATAATTAAATTGAATTCAGATAATTCGAATATCTAATTGGTCGAATTCGGATATGACCTAATTCAATTCGATAAATATCTGAATTCAACTAATTATTTAATTCTTATATAATATATAAAATATTTTATATATAATAATTAAGTTATATAAATAATTTATATATTTATATACTTTATATCAATAAAATATTTATTTTATATATTTATTAATTATCTAAAATAATTAATTAATCGAATTCGAATCGATTGAATATTCAAATATTTAATCGGATTCGAATTCAGATATTGCCTGATCCAATTCGAATTCCATCCGTTTACACCCCTACAAGGGATTTGGTTCCTACTCAATCACACTATAATGTCATTGGGTACAAATGGGTCTTCTGTGATAAGAGAAGAGCTAATGGCACTATTGAGTGCTATAAAGGATGTCTTGTCGCCAAGGGTTACAACCAGCGAGAGGGTTTTGACTTCATTGAAACTTTCAGTTCAGTTGTAAAGTCCCCCATTGTTCATGTTGCTTTGAGCATTGCCATCGCACATCATTGGCCCCTTCACCAACTTGACATTCATACTGCATTTCTTAATGAAAACTTACAGGAATTGTATATGATGCAACCCCTGACTTCATTGAAACTTTCAGTTCAGTTGTAAAGTCCCCCATTGTTCATGTTGCTTTGAGCATTGCCATCGCACATCATTGGCCCTTTCACCAACTTGACATTCATAATGCATTTCTTAATGGAAACTTACTGGAATTGTATATGATGCAACCCCTAGCTTTGTTGGTGACCAACACTTATCTCATGTGTGTTGTCTTCGTAAGTCCCTATATGGACTGAAACAGGCACCTCATGCCTGGTTTGCAAAGCTAAGCTCATTCCTACTTGCATATCACTCACCCCGACCTCGCCTTAGTTGTCAATAAGGCTTGTTAGTATATGCATGCCCCCATTATCGAGCATTGGAACCTTGTCAAGCGCATATGCATTACCTCAAGCATTCCCTCATGGCCTCTATATCACTCCTCCGTCTTCTACTCGTCTACATGTTTTCTCCAACTCAGACTGGGCTGGCTGCCTAGATGATAGGAGGTCCCATGGTGGTTATTGCATCTTTATGGATTCTAATCTCACTTCTTGGTCTTCAAAGAAACATGCTACTAATTTCTTGATCCAGGACCAAGGCTGAATGCCGAAGCCTTGCTCTTGTCACATCAGAAGTCACGGAGCTCAGATCGTTGCTTACCAAGCTTGGTTTTCCCTCGTCTTCTTCTTCGGTGCTGTGGTGTGACAATATTGGTGCTATGTACCTTATTGCCAACTCCGTATTTCATGCATGTACTAAACACATTGATATAAAATTCCACTTCGTGTGTGAATAAATTACCAAGAGTTCTCTTCATATTCACTACATCTCCACTCATGACCAGATTGTTGACATCTTTACCAAACCTCTAGCTTTCACAAGGTTTGAATTACTTTGGTCCAAGTTGGACGGGGCAGTAGTTGAACATGATAGCCATCGTGTGCATGCAAAGCGGAGCAAACTCCAACATCACCAACACTTCAACTAAGAGATAAATTCTCTTATCTCTTATCCCATCTTACCTCTCATATTCCTTCTATAAATAGGACTGTAACTTTCTCATGTATATATACACTTTGTATCTGTAATTCAAAGTGAGTGAGAAATACAACATTTCTTTAACTCTTTTCAGCTTCTATACACCCCTCATGAAATGGCATTGGTTCCAATACCTAAGCTTTGTGATAATTAATTAACGAACAAACCACTTGGGATCTTGGGGCTATCAAAGCTACTACCTCTTTTTAGGGCCATAGAGATTAGAAATAGATTTGGAATAATACAGTTCAACCATCACAATATACATTATAACATTAAGAAAGGGGAGGCGTGAAATTTTCACATGGGAATGAGCATAGAAGATACATGCCTTAGTAAGAATTAAAATATTGATATGATGCGTATGATACATGTCATTCTGTATTTTAGTTTTTAAGGGACCTCACATGTGCCACAAGTGGACTAGTCAAAACTATCATTTCACCTATGTAGGTAAATTTCATTTGTAACAACCAATTGATAAGCATCGTGAATTGGAAGATACATGATGAATAACAATGACCTAGTATGGCTAATTTCATTAAGAATGCTCAGAATCTCAAATACAATTCATGAGAGTGCAATCAATAATAGTAAACAAAACAATGAAAAGATAAACCCAAAACAAATTGCTGATAAAGAAACAAATCTTGAGCACAGGAGAAATTCTTGTAAGCAATCTGTAAATGGCGCAAAAAGATGGAAACACCAATAAAAGAGGACCGACCTCCAACAGAGTCAAAACTCATCAAGAAACTCTCAAAAATGGAGATACACAGAAAAAGATTGCCAAAGTCACCCCTTCCAATGCAATTGCAACTAAAAACTTCAGACTTGAAAAGTGAAAAGGAGAAAGCCAACCATTATCTCACCTAGGCTTGAACATAACAATTATCTTGCAAATGTAAACTCCTTTCATGGCAAACCATTCTTAGGCATGAGGCAAGAAAAAGGCCACATGGTGATGACCTAGATTTAATGCTTGTAATTAACCCTTCTGTGTATGCTGAACGAAAAACCAATAAAATGCTCGCTATCAGGGTTTTACTAATTAATCTTGGTTTTACTGACCAGGATTTGAAAACATTACTAAGTCACAAGATCGACCCACGGGTCTAATCTATTTTTATCACACTACTTTGTATAAATTGTTAAAATGATGAAATTATAAGGATTTGAACCCAAGCCACTCAGAGTATGGATTCAGTCCTCACAAAACTGTCCTTCACCCGTGTTTATAGTCTTTTCCTATCGTGTATCAGGAATGTCTTCACTTATATGTTTTTATTCATGGGGAGATATTCTTAATGCACAAACTGCAAGTGACTGTGAATAAAGTGTGAGGATTGAATCTAATTTCTCGCCACTCATGTAATAATGTAATGTAACAATATAATATTTTTTTGAAGGTAAAATAAAAATTTTATTAAACTATTAAAAAAGAAAAAAAAGATAATGTAAGTATAAAAACATAGAAGCCACTTTCAAGAAACTCATGCAAACAACACAAACCACCCAAAAGCCCACTCCAAAAAGCCTTCTTTACAAAAGTGAAACTTCGGGAAACTATCAAACTCCAGACCCGAAGCCAACCACAGCCAACCTCAAACAAGACAATCCATTGAGTACTAGACTACACTATATCTATGATACATGGGTACCGGCAAATCCTTCACCCAATCAAAGCACCCCTGTGAATTTAAATACACCTGATTGGTCACCACTTTTATGATGATGGTTTATTGGTTGTAAGGTTTTCTGGTATCATAGTCGAACGCAATTAGAACCTCATGATGCACATTTTGGCAGCTCCCTACTGTTTGGTGGCTTGGATGCCATGCTGGAGGATTTCCTACTGGAAGACGGTTTGGATGCCGAATTGACTGGGCTGAATTAGGAGGCTGTTCGAGTGCCGAGCTAGGTTGATTGTCGAGCTATGTAGTTCTCTAGAGAGACCTACAAGGAAACAATGTCAATGTGCCCAGATTGT